>NW_009921404.1:30262-39291 GCF_000696875.1 Nestor notabilis | reverse complement strand
AGGAATAAAAATACATTCTTGTAATCCAACTCAGGTAGCGTCAAATTCACTCAAGTCTCTCTCAGAGACCAAAGGATGCCGAACCTTTGTCTTGTGCAAGAGAAAGCAATACCATTAAGCCTACTGGTAAGATGTCTATACATGAGGACTGTATGTATCATTTGCAGATGTTCTTAATAAAAAACCCAAAAGTTAACAAAGAAAGAAACAGTCCAGTTCTAAAGTCATATTCAATATTTTATACTGAAAAAGAGAAAGCTTTTCCAAAGGATTATTTCTTATAGTGAGAAAGATCAAAGGGGAAAAGAGAAAGCCACAGGAGAAGAGTTCCAACATATCTTGTGTTTTTCTTAAAAGAAAAGAAAGCAAGTGTCAGCCCCAGTTACATGCTCATGAGTTAATTGCTGGATATTCACCTTCAGAAATGATATCCAACTATCACAATGAAATTCAACTTCACCTTTCTCTTCAAGTCCCATAGAGTTACATTAGTACAAAACCAGCATCCACTGATTCAGAATCCACACTGGGCATGTGTGTGCTCATACAAGCCTACCTGATCTGGGAAGTATGTTCACCATGCACATATTGTATCTACCCATACATAAATGAAACGATCCTATTTCAGTACATTGATAAACTTGTTCAAAGGAGCATCTCTCAGCTACCTTTGCAACACCCAAAGCCCATAGGCAGAGCCTGACTGGGATGTGAGTGCAGCTCCACCATGCTCTGGGGATGGCAGAGCCTCACGTGATGCCTGAACTGGAATGAAAGCTCTGGCTTGTCAGAGGCACTGGAAGTGCAGAACTTCATCTTTTGAAAGGATGTTACTTGCCACTTATTGCATAACACCGTTCCAGCCCTATCTCAGTCCTGTTTTACTGATGAGAAGATAAGAAGGGCACAGGAGTAATTTGTCTGAAGCTACAGAGGAAAGGAGATGGAACTCAGAGCTCTTCCTCCTTCCTCTGCTCAGGCCACTTGCTGATAATAATGTGGCAGTGCCCTAGCGAGATAACCAGGAACACTAATGCAAACCAGACACACGGTGATGTTGTTCTCCATTCTCCTCTCCTGCAAGTGGCAGTGTATGTTTCAAAGGGTAAAACCCAAACAAATCTAAAAATGGAGACTAGCAACAAATGAAGAGAAGCTTGCAAGGATTCCTGTGGCAGTCAACAGCACCCGAGTCCCAGTTCAGCACCCTTTCCATGCTGCTTTACACTGACATCTTCAGACCCAATACAAATTTTGAAGAAAAACCTACTGAAGCCAGTGGGATTTTTCCTGATGACATGTTGGGTCTGGACCAGGCTCAGCATATCCTCCTCTGGACCAAAGTAACAATAGGCAGCTGTTCCCAGCCTGACCCAGAAATGCTTGGAGCTGGGATCCAGCAGGATCCCTTGTCCTCAGGCACAGCGTCAGGAGATGCATTGCTGACAGCAGTTTGCTCCAGCCAACGCTTTCCAAGAAGACAACCCACCCTTTGACAGACCAGAACACGCAAGCGTTTGCTCAGCAAAATCACTGCCTACGTGCACCTCTTCATACCCCACATTCTCTTTTGTGCTAACATACTTGTAGAAAACAGGAAAGGTCCTTCCACCTTCTTCCTCCTCCTCCTCATCTGCTATTCCCATAATCCATTTCTCTTCTAGATGCTTTGTAAAACCTGTGTGGAAGGTTTCTAACTCCCTGAACTAGGTTTCACAAGCACTGAAAAGTGGTTCCTCTGCCAGGACATGACACAGAGAGGCCATGCGGTGGATCCTCCACCCCATACAGGAGCCCTCAGTGCAGCACGTAGCTGTGAGAAACAGCAGTCCAAGAGCAGGAACTGGAATTCTGTCTTGTTTTTATACAGACTCCCCGAGACCACCCCTATAGCCCATAATGGTGTGAGATGATACCTGGTCTGCTGCCTTGCAAGAAACTGTCATGAAATTTATGGCATGATCATACCTTGGTACTGCAGCCTGGGAAGAGAGCCATAAATAATCATCTCAGCTCATATATATGAATTTATTCTATTACCAATCCATGTGTGTTCTCTGGCAGAATTCGTCTTGTCTCTTTTTAATCATACAACTTAACAACAGGCCACTGAAAAGAATCCACTGGAAAACACAGCAGCCAATTGGGATTTTCTTCCCCCTATGTGAGCTTTCAGTAAAGAACATGTAATGGAAAAAAAAACCAGTGTATGATGGGGAACCAAGAAGGTAGCATCTACACAACCACACTTACTTATCTATGTTTCAGCTCATATAAGCTGCTCTATTATAGCCTCTGGGTGGGGAAACAGCGATTTTTAGACATCACAAGCTAAAGAACAACTGATGTGACAAAATGTCAGCGTGGAACAGAGCCCTCCTGATGCTGGGAAGGCAAAGCACTGCCCTCACCCTTGGGCAGGAGCCTCAGTCCAAAGGGTGAGAGAGGTGCCCAGAAGCACTCAAGGGTAAGGGGGGTACTGAAGCCCCAGTTCAGTTCAGATCACTATCAGGGTTTAAACATGGAGGCAGCAAACAGGCCTGGCTCCACATTGGATGCCACCTGAATTAACACCATGGTCTAATGAGTGCAGATAGGACCTGGCAGCATCACAGAGGTCAGGAGGTCTCTGAGATGCTACATGTTTGTAGAAGCACTGGCACTGGAGGGCAACAGCCTCTGAGTGGCTGTAGTGAGGACCCAAGTTTTGGATAAAGGTCAACAACTGCATACCAGCTTCATGAACCCATCTGGGAGCTCCAGTTTCTCCTGGGAAGACTGCCAAATTTTGCTTTGATGGTCAAGTGGATCACAAAAGGTGGGACTGTGCATAAATCAGATGACAACAAAATCTCTATTTACAGAAAAAATGCCCATCATAAGGCACCTTCCTCCTGTTCATACCACAAACAGTTAAGACACCACTAATTTCTTTAGCCTGTCCTCTCCTGTCTTCCTAGTGCTGGCATAAAATCAGATCTTGAGCCTTGTTTGCTTGATCACGCTTCCCCTCCTCCAACCTGTCCTCATCCCCTGCACCTCCCCATCACTTTGCCCCCACTGTCCTCGCTCGGGTGGGGAAGGCAAAAAATAACAGTGACAGCCGCCACGGGAAAGCCAAGAGGCCCTTGCAGAGTGCACCATGAAATGAACGCGCCTGCTCACTCATCACATTTCGCATTCGTTCTGCCACTCGCTGTCAAATTAAAACGTGGCCAACAACTCATTTCTCCTGCTCTCACAGTTACAAATTAGTCCATTAAGCTGTCTGCAGCAAGCCTTTTTTCCTCTTCCCAGTAATGGCCTCCGAGAATTCCTTCATAATCGCCAAGTCCTCCTGGGATGCCCACCGAAAGCAGATGGGGAACCTCCCGGGTAATACAAGGCACTTTTTAATGACACAACATGCTGTGGGGCTTCTTTTGTATTTTATTTTTTTATGTCCCTGTTCTCCCTCCATCATCTTCCCCCTTCCCTGCTTTCTTCCACCAGGATGATTAGGAATTAAAAGAAATAAATAAAGAGAAGCAGGGATGGAGGGGCACGGATGCTTCTGTGCAGAGGCTCACAGCTACAGGAAGGGGTGGGGGGACTGAGCTTCAACTCCCTAATTAAAACCTCCTAATTGAATTATCTTTATTGAAAAATTAGATCTTCCATTGGAAGCGTAGAGATCTGGGAAGACAGACGACCAAGTCCTCCTGTAGATGACTAATCTCTTTCATTTATCCTGTCTCCTCCTCCCCAGGCAGAGGCTGCACAGACGACGACTGTCTCTTCCGCGGGCCAGACCTGTCGCAGAGCGAATCGCTCCTGACAGAACAAGTTGCTTAATGCAGAATCCCCTCTCTTAAGGGATGTTTTGGAGAGCTGAAAGGACTTGAGTGTTATTAGCAAGTAAAGGGCTAGTATCTTCTGGGAGTTGTCTTTATTTATTTAAAAGAGCATCTTATAAAGTGAGGCTGTTACAGCAGTCTGTTCATGCAGGTGGTACAGGGAACTGGCTGCTGACCCCAGCATTGGGAGGGCACTGTAACCCCCAGAAAGTTGCTGTGTATAGAAACATGGCATTTAAAATAAGGCAAACATTTTCTGTACATTGATGATGCACGAGAAAAATCATACTGACTAAATACTGCCAGCTGGTATCCACGCTATCCTTTAAATAATAGCAACTACAGACAAACCTTCCCTGTCTTGTTAACCCAAAGACTTAGTCCTGGAGATGCTGCTTGAGAGCAGCACTGCTCATCCACAGCCCATGCAGTAGATGATGATCCTGGTGAACACCTGGACTGGAGCATGGCTGTGCCAAGCAGGGACCTTTTCTGAGCATGGGCTCCCCTTCCCAACACGGGGCTCAGCAGCCTCTGCCTTGCTCACAGCAATGGGCACAGCTCTGAGGGACATCACCTTCCAGACACCACCCTGAACTGAAGAGGCTGGATAGGAGGATGCTTTGCCTTATACAGTGCAGTAAGAAAAATCACCATTTGGAGATCTAGTAGTGTACTTAGTCCATCCCTTCTGGGTTACTGGCCCAAACTGAGTCCAGCTTCTATGTTTCATTTGATGCTTACGTGGTGGTCAGACAGGAAGAGCCTGAATCTGCATCTTCCTCACAAAATCACCTCACAATATCATAGTCAGCCTTTTCTGGAAGCCTCTGGAGATAGAGGCAAAATTACTGGTGCCTGGGAAGATCCCATCCCATCCTTTTACTACTTCATAACAAGGAGGAAAAGCTCTTCCTAGTGGAAACTACTAGTCAAATGTGTTGGCAATTCTTGTTTACAACAAATGGCTAAAGGGTACAAACCCCAAATCAATCTTTGCTCATTTGTCTTCCTCCCTCTCTCCCCACCAAATCAGAAAATTGTTTCAAACTAGTAAGATGAAAACCTAATTAAATAAGTACAATGTGCATTCCTTTAGTTTGCTTGCTGGCTCTGCAGTGAGGTGCCTCCTACTGACAAGTCTCCTTAGTGACCACATGGGTTAATTTTTCTTGAACGTCAAACAGTTGTTGACATGGAAGTCAAAATTCCTTTTCTCACTGCAGAATTCCAGAAGCTACGCCTTTAAGGGAACATTTTGCAGTAAAATGACAGGATTCAGTGACACTACAGTAGTCCCTCTTCAGCCTCCTCCCACATCAAATAGCATTCAGCGCCCGGGCTGCCACCCTGCTGCTCTCCTCCCGGCTCTGTTGTGAGTGACAGCCACGCCGTGCTCACACCATCCTGGGGAACAGCCAAAGGATCCCTGGACCTTATTGCTAGACAGGCTGCGACAAGGCTGTTCTCATGGCTACACACCCCACAGACAGGCAGAAAGAGAAATGAGAAAGAAGGTGGCAACAGAGAGTAGAGTCCTCTCAACACCTTTAAGGAGATGTCGTGTGCTGGAGGACGAGAGGAGCTTTTTCATGGCAAGGAGCTGTGTTATGAATATATATTTTGAGTTGGGGAGGGGAAGGAATAAACCAGTTTCCTGGAAGTGAAGAAAAATTGGCTGTCTTTGCAAAGTCTGGGGCCAGCTGGGAAGACAGAGGTGTGATTCAACTTTTTGTTTAAAGAAAACCCTCAAAAAGTGGCAGAAATGTCAACCTCCCTCTCCCTCCCCCAACCAGCCCCAACCTCCTAAGCCCTGTACTAGGAGAAGGAAAAACTCAACTTTCTTCAAACACAGACAAGCCAGCGTGAATTAAAAAGTGTCCTTCATATATCATAAATTATTACTTTAGGAAGAAAACAGGCAGTTTTTCTTTGAACAGTAATATACAAATATTCCCATTGGCAGAACAGAAAAGGGGAGGAAGACTTCAAGTACATCGCTGCACCCTTGGATTCTGTTACCACTATCTGCTCATTGATCCTCTTTTCACAACATAAAGACTTCCTGATTGTATTATCTTTATAACAAACATGAACCAACCTCCCTAGGCTTTTTCAAACCATTCTTTTCTATTCTTTACAATAAATTCTATGAAAGGAAAGAAGTAACCTTTTATCTTCCCTATTTACATGTGTACTCTTCATAAAGGTAACAGCTAGAAGAAATCAGGTAGTAGCTAGAAATGCCACAGTGCTTAGTAGAAGGTGAGGGAAATAGGTACATGTAGAATTGGACATAAACAGAAGAGCATCATCCATTTGGGCTCTGATTTTGGAACAGGTAATTAGCTAAAGGGACTATAGTGGTAAGATAAGGGGTAATGGCTTTAAACTTAGGGGAAGTTTAGGTTAGATATAAGGAAGAAGTTCTTCACAGTGAGGGTGGTGAGACACTGGAATAGGCTGCCCAAGGAAGTTGTGAATGCTCCAACCCTGGCGGTGTTCAAGGCCAGGTTGGACAGAGCCTTGGGTGACATAGTTTAGTGTGTGGTGTCCCTGCTCATGGCAGGGGGGTTGTAACTAGATGATCTTAAGGTCCTTTCCAACCCTAACTATTCTATGATTCTAAAGAAGGCTTGGCCAGCATTAAAACTGACTGGATGGCATTTGCAAGGAGGTCTGCTATCTCTTCTCTATTTCTGTTGCACTGTTGGACCAAAATATAATGAGAAGGGACATGCTTTGGAATGCTAGTTCATATAAAACCCCCAAACCTTAAATCAATGACACATGGGTTATACGGATGCTTGTTTCAATGTACATATTCAAAACTGCACATAAGTTAGCCAGCTGAAGTCCCACTCACTTTCTGCAGGAGTCAAGTTAACACCTTTGCCATGGCCAAGCAGGAAGGATTTTGGTTCGGCCATTTGTGATAGCAACCCAACTTGCACGCAGCTCCACAGCAACTGTGCACACCCATCTATTTGCATACACATCTTTTTAACTGGCTCTCTGCTCTGTTTAAAACATCTCCTTGAAATAACCTTGACCTACAGCACATCTGCAGCGTAAGTGCACGCACAAGTTCAGCGTTACCATTATAAAAACGTTACAGTACAGTAATGCTTCAGTTAAGCACCAAAACTCCACAGCTTATAATTTTACTTCACTACTTGGGGCAATTGCTGAGAAATACTTCAGTATTTTTTACAGCACATATACGAGAGACCATATATACTGCTGCTGGCCGTTGGTTTCCATAAATCTTTCAAGACCAGTATTTATACTCCCATGAAGGAGTGCTGGCTGCTTATTTTCCATCTCCGTAAAAGTGGTCAGATCAATAGTTCTGTGTATGTTTCTTGGAAACATGTCACAGCAGCCTCTAAACCCTCTTTCTCCTTTGTCTGAAATCGATTTCTGTAATATGCAAATATTAAGAAAAAGGAAGCTTTAAGTTTCCTCTGAGGATCCTTTGTGAATCCTGCAGAATCCAGACACCACCACGATGGAAAACGAAACCCCTGCCAGCAGTTTGCTGTCTCCCCTGAGTGCCAGGCGCGCTGTGATCCCAACACTTTGCTCCAAGCTATGAAATCCCGATATCTGCAGATTCTTCACTTTGGGATTGTTTCAGCAAAAAGGTAGAACACCACGAAGCTGCCTGCAACCACAGCCCTCTCCTCGGACAACCTGCCGCCCTCTGAACATGACAAAGGAGGAGGAGCAGGATTTCCACTGCTCCTCTGCCAATGCAAAGATAACACCACTCACGCTCTCGCTTTAGATGTTGCTGCACACCCAATTTTTTCGTTAATATGCAGGATCAGGGAAATTAAACTTGTGTTCTGGAGTCTTACTTTGAGAAGGAGCAAAGAGACGTGCTATTAACTGGAGCTTTTTGTGAGAGATTTTCCCCCCCAGCCCCCTTTTTTTTTTTTCAGCACAGCTTGAGCCCTGAAGCTTTTATTAAAAAAAATAAAAAAGGGAAAAAACCCCAAACCAAGCAATGTACAAAAGTGGGGGGTGCAGAGAAGGTTTAACAAGCTCCAAGTCATAGATTATAAGCCGCTGCTAAAAATTTATGGCTGTTTGGATCTTTGCCACACTGAACAGATTGGCAAGCTGATCAGAATCGCAGCAGGCTGCCTAATGAGTCCCACACAATTTTTCACCCCATATTTTTCCAATAAAAAAGCAGTTAAATACCAACCGCAGCCACAGCAGAGCCTGCCATCTGGCTGCTTTTTTCTCCAGCCATCATTAAAATGGTTCTTGGCAGTTTACACCTCGCTTTTTTCTGTACAGATGTGGAACGAATTTTCTGACAACCCTTGGATGAAACAGGGGGCTTTATTGAGCTTTACAGATTAACTGCCTAACTTCTGGTCCTAATTTTAAGTGTCTTAGCACACCAGAGGCATCATTTTAAGTGAGCTAATTGTACATATCTGAGCCCACCAGCAACATTTGGTTAAGTTAAAGTGAGATTCACAGTCGGCATTTTGAGGAGCTGTGGTGTAACCCACGCCATCGTGGTCACCAGCGTCTGGCCCACGCTGTGAGTCCGCAGGGATTAACAATAATAACTGTAAGGATAGCATTTGAAAGTGTCTACAGAGGAAACCAAAGAATTATGATTTAAACCCATTTATTGCAACCAAATGACTATGAGCAGCTTTATTTCTTAGTCTTTGTTTTTACTGTTATTCCCATGCAGCACTTCGGTTAGCCGGGGAGTAATGGAGCCCCGTATTTGTGGTTACTCCACTGACCCGAGCACGGTGGAATGAAGCTGCAGCCTGAGTATCTTGTTAGATGTGTTCAAACCATGGAGCAGCTTACTTGAAACCAGCTCAACTCGCCTCTTTGTCAGCAGAGGGAGAAGAAAGCTGATTTGGGGGCACAGTATCTACGCGGAGAGTAACTATTTTCGACAATTGATTTTTTGCAACCAGAAATGCAAAGCAAAGGGCCTTTAGAAACCTCGAAAAATCAAAATACAGCTAAGAAGCACATTTAAAAACTATTTATGGGCCAAACAGAAGCAGGATGGGCTGGAGATGGATACAACTGGCTGAATGTCTATGGACAGCTTTGATTAATGCAGTCTGCAAGTCTGGGCAGTCTGGGGGATGGGAGCAGGAGGGCAGCCAGCTGAAAGCACAGTTAAGATGCACAGAAAACAGT
>NW_009921404.1:5664-30231 GCF_000696875.1 Nestor notabilis | reverse complement strand
TTTCCCTAATGACTTGTCAAGACCACAAAAGATGTGGTGGAAGTGCAGGGACTGGAGCCCAGGTCCTCTGAGGGCAAAGCTGGAGGTCTGTCAGACCCCTCTTTCTCTCCAAAAGGATGACAAACAGCAGCAGAACATCAAGGAGAGTTTTCATCATTTTGCTTTCCCTCGCATCCCTAACACAGATTATTACTTATGCCAATCATTTTATAATGACCAGTGGATTTAAAAAATGAATAATTTATAGGAATGTTGATAACATTTATTTGTTTTCAGCAAGGACTTCACAGAATCATAGAAATGCAGTACAGAAAGGGACCTTAAAAGGTCATTCTAGACCCCCTGCTCTGAAAGAGATTATGGTGGAGATTATGTGCATAATAATGTAAATGACCCTATAACTGTACTCCAGAATCAACATTCTCATTAAGAAATATATTGCCCTTGTAATCCTACTGGTTGGGTAGATAACCTTCAGAGTGCGAGCTCATGCAACCGGGCTATCTGAGCCTGGAAACAGGCAGAAACAGTGACCCTGAGACAGCACGAGTGGGCATTTATTCAGAAACCCACCAAGCACAGGCTGGAGATGAGTACAACTGCCTGACTGTGTGATGATGGCTTTAATTAACATATGCTTCTATGGCTGCCCAAAAAAGCCAGCAGTTTTGGGGGACAGGAACAGCAGAGCAGTCAGGTGAAGCTGGGAGTTGGTGTGATGAAGATAGAGGGTTATGCTTTTTTTATGCTCTGCTGCTGAAGTCACCCTTAGCCCCCAAACTGTGATGTGTCCTATCGCCATTACTGGAAATGGCTGTGCAAATTGCTGACGAAAAAGAGGAAAAAAATTACCTCCATCTCTTTAGTGGTGCTGAAAGCTCCAATTTGTCTCCTACCGATCGACCTAAAACACCAGTTCACCCTAAAAGCACTGATGTACTTTCAGTGCACAACCCTGCAGCCCGCTGCAAACCTCATGGCAATAGCAACAAGAATTGACTTGAGCATCAGTAGTCAGGTCAGACAGTTGTGGGGTTCCAAACTCTGTAATTTGGGCCTGGTGTGCAGTGTAGGGTAAAGGACCTTGTTTTGTAGCAAAGTAAATTAAAACCCAAGCACATCTGCCAAAGCAACTTTTTGTCCTATTACACTTGTGGTAAATTTTTCTTGTAAGAAGCACTGCTGTAGGAAGAGGTGTTCGCATACGCACACACTGCCTTGACATTTGCACTTTTTTATATAAACATTTTTACAATATTCCATTACCACAGAAGGCAGCAGCTAATAGCCAAATCCCTAAAGCTGCTAACAATCAAGTCTGGCTCCGAGTCGCCTCTGAATAACTTCCATTTCTTCAATGCTTTTGCACAGCAGGATTGCTAATAAACAACCGGGCAGTAAAACTACAAGACAGCCAGTACTGCCTCTGTCCTCTCCAGTTCAGGGAATTGCTCTAATACAATGTGGAAATACATCCTGTGACCAAGCAACCTCTGGGAATTCTTACATTTCAGGTTGGGTTGTCTTCATTTGGGTTATTTTGGGATATCTACAAAAACAAGTCCCAGTTCCCCTTCCCTTGCTCTCTACCTCCCCTCCCCACAGTCACACACTCCACCAAGCAAAACATTCGAGCTACTTAAACGTGGTCAGGGAATAAACTTTTTTTCAAGGAAAAAAGAAAATAGTCTGATCTTAAATGGTTTCCATCCAATCAAATAATTCAGCCCAGAGGCTAAAATGATTTAGCCCTTACACAAGTCTAACACAATAGCATTTGCATAACTTCCTTGAGCGCTCTCTGTCCCACGGAGAGTTCCCAGCCCATAGAGAAGACACAAAGATAATGGGGCATTTGATCCAAGGCTAGTTTTCCTTTTAGTTAGGACTCATTTAAAGCGAAGGTCTGGTAGGTTACCTGAGCATGGCAAACCTCTCAGTTTCACAGATGCATTGACAGAGATGACCTCGGTGCTGCATGAGCATTTGCTAGCCACGGGGCTAATGAAGAGCAGGATAAAGACCTTCTGAAGAAAGGTGCTCAGCAGCAGGTGTATCTTCATACAGAAACCCTGAATACAGGAGCCTTTTGTGTCCTGGACACATCACTACAGAACATCCTAAAATTCACATTTCAGGGCTTCCACGCTTGGTTGGGCCCTGCAGTGTGTATTATTTTTACTGCTTATTATTGCTAAGTCAGTGTAACTGACATGTTGCCTTTACAGATAATGTTCTTATGGTGAGTCTCAAAACTAGTTTTAGGGTTATTAATGATTCTTTCTTCCTCACTATTTTTAAGGGCTTATGGTTTAGATTTGAGATTTTAGCTGTAGGCAGAAATATGACGCAAACTGATCCTAGAATTTTTCCCTTCGATCCTATTAAAAATAAATTCCCTTTATTGCAAAGGTAAAAGAAAATTCAAAGTGAAAAGGTAACAAATGGTTTGGGGGTATTTTCAAGTCATTCATTTTTCACTCACAAAAAAGAATAAACTACATTTTCTTCCTAAGAAATAAAGCTTTGCTCTTGTCATTAAAAAAGGCTCAGCACTTCAAATCCATGGATGCATGCAGAAAAAAGGAAAGTAAATAAGCAGAGCAGCTCTGGACTTCTGACAGAAGAGCTGGACTCAGAGAGAGAATCATACAGCAGCCCCTTGGACATCTTGGGGTTATATAGTTCAAATTCTGCATTTATAGTTTTTGCCAATGACTTAACTGACTTTTATGCTATAAAGCTAGAATGATCCATTTTGATTAACTGCTCTGACCTCCTGCATAACACAGGCTTATAGCGCAGGGCCAAGATTTCATCCCAAATCTGGACAGGAGAGAGATGCACAATATAAGAGTCAGCAGGACAAGCACAACAATTTTAATTTTCAAATGCCAAGTCGTGCTGGCAGGGGAAAACAGGGTGGATGATGGACAGTTCTGGACACGGCGAGGTTTCTTGAGTTACTGGGAGATACTTGGCTGTGTCAAGCAAGCTGACTGAGCTAGCTTTCATCTCTTGCTTTTAATTATCTTTACTCTTTCAGAATTTCCTTGTTGTGCTAAAAGTTGTCCTGGTGTAAGCCTCCTCCCCAGATCTAATCTTTCCGCTTGCGGCAATTGGGGCAGGGTTATTTTGACATGCAAACGAAGAGGACATATGTTGCATGCAAATGAAAGGGCCACAGCTTAGAGCAGACAGATTTTTTTCCCCTGCCCCAGGCACTTCTGTTGTTGCTTAACAGGATTTCCTGGGGATCTAGATCAACACTTTCACATCAGGGTCTCTAAACTCTGGCTGCCGGTCCAGCCACCCCAGGGCAGACGTGGGAAGCAGGTCAGGCTCTCCTGGGCGCTGTGCAAAGCCCAGCCACGGTTCCTGCTTTCAGAGGGGGAGGAAATGGGTGCTGCTTGCTTACAAAGGCTCAGCCCCACCGAGCAGCAAGCTCACCTTCACCAGGCTGACTTCAGAGCCCTGCCTGCGGAAGAGCTGGCCCCGGGCCACCAGCCTGGCCAGCCTCACTTGCTATTAGTTGTTCTCAGGTATTAACATCGGAAAATTGGCTACTGTGGCAGTAACTTCTTAATGTTATTTAATACACGTTATTGTATTCACATTGTAAAGGGCCCACACCCTGTTCTGATTCAAGACCTAGATACAGAGTCATTATGGCGCTATAAACACCGCTTTTAAAAGCCTGACTATGTATTGACACAGTTTTTTATATGTGCGGAACAGACTCACGAAACCACTTTCAAACACTGTGATGACGTTTTACACCGGGCTCATGTGTCCCCAGGATGGCATTAATTGAAATAGTACCGTGAAAGCAAAGGGAAACATATGAAACAGCAAGATCTGTGCAAAATAATTCTGCTTTGGAGATAAGAAATCAAGGCAATTTGGAGAGGAGGCCAGATTCTGTGCTTGATCCTTCATCTTTGCTTGCCAAGACTGTAACAGTCATCCAAGAGTGACTGTTACCAGGGGAAGAATTTGAGAACTTGCCTTTGCTACTAAGAAAAGTGCTTAAATTTCAGAATACCCAAAAGATAAGTACCCATCCCCAGACAAAAGTACTGGCAATCATACTGCAGGGCTTCAATATGTGAATATTCAGGAAAAAAAGAAAAAGAGAGGGGAAAAAAAAGCTGGTCTCATAACACTTGGCACAAATCACACCATTCACTGCAAGAAATCAGTTCTGGCCAACCTACCCCCATGGGCTTAGAGGGCTGTCAGCAAATACAACCAGAATGAACTTGCAGGTCCCTCCCTTTGGTGGGTTTGCTCCAGCCAGGATGGGACTGCTGACTGCTGGGGCTTGGCTTTTTCAGGATAAACTAATTACATCAACATACTTGCCCACCCCCCTAAAGAAGGTGGATCTGGAACAGAAGCAAAGGAAGAAAGTCTTACAGATGGTACTGCCACTCGGCAGCTTACAAGGCTTTGGTGTCCTCCTGACCTTTGTGCTCTCCCCAGAGAGCAGCCCCACAGGCACACGCAAGAGCAAGTCAGATGGGGTCAACAGATGGCTGAGAATATGGTGCACATTAACACACATTCTTCATAGGCCTGTCTCTGGCCCAGAAATAAGCAGGAGAGGGATTTGGCCCCGGTATATTCAGCAAAACCATGGCCATACTGCACTGAAACCTCTACTGGCATCCACGAGGTAGACAAGCACTTGCTGCCAGAGCTAAATATTTCGTTCTTAATGCACCACGGCTTTGCTTTTGTGGTTTTGAGAGAGGCATGTTAAATTCTCTTCCAATGTGTTAGGATAAACCCTGGTGCATGATTTGCGTTCAAATGGATGCTGCGGTGTTGCACATGTCAAACTGTGCATATGGGTATCCTAATCATCAGATGATTCGCCTTGACACCTCTCTAAAAAGACATCATTGTCCTTCTAAGTTTGATTCCTTGTAAATAGCCAATCAATCAATCAATCAATCAGCTAATTTGCTCCAAGGCTCCCCCCACCCCTTTATGTTTTCAATTCAGAGAGTGAAAAGCAAGTGCGGACAGATTTACACGACATTCCAGAGGCAAGCGGCAGCAATGGGTGTTTTTTCACTGATCTTATCAGGTGCCCTTTAAGTACACTTGGGCTTTCTGGCGATCTTGACTGCTAAGCGGTTCTGAGCATTCACTTTCCTCCTGATAGAAGACCTGTCTTTATGGGCTGCCTTTTGGGAAATTCCTCATCTAGAATATCCAGCAAATTACTTAGGAAATAGTGTTTTCCTTTCAAAAGCCTACCTGTGAAACCACGAGGACTTTGTTCTTCTGAAACCCTCAGAATGTGCAAACTGATACTCCGAGGAGTGTTCTGACTTGGCTGGATCTGATGCAACTTTTGCAGGGATAGCAAAAGGCATCTGTCTCACACGAGGCTAAGCCCCTGCCAAATTTCACATCTTTGCTCCAAAATATGGAAGTGTGCGAGTTTCTTATGAAATTACATGCAAGTGCTTATAGGATGACCAAACCAATTTATTTCCCTCCCATCTTATTTTTTTTGAGGGAGCCAAATCTTTTTACTTGAACTTTCAAAGAAAAGGAAATCAGCTGCAGGCAGACACATGACATGGAAAATTTCAGCTCCAACAGCTTAAGTTTGGCAAAGCTACAAGCAATTGACAGCAGCCCTGCAAGGGGAAGTGCCAGACAATCCCAGAGCCAGGGTGGGCTTCCAGCTCCACCTGCAGCCTGGCGAGGAAGGCATGGGCATTGGGTCAGGTCCATGCCCTCTCCAGGCAGCTATTCTTAAGGAGTCAGGAGAAGTGATTTGTAGTGTGTATTGTGAGGGGATTGCTAACAACGTGGAGGCTGGAGTGTAAGAAGGCACAGCCATACAGCTGGGGAGCTTTGTAGTAGGGGAAGATGGATCCACCACAGCTACTCTGTATGACATGAAAGACTTACTTACCCATTATTCGTATTTGGGGCCTGCTTAAGACATTTCAGGTGACACTTGCTGCAATACATTTTTTACATATAATATTAAATTATATCGTCAATCAAAAGGAAATGGAAATTCCTCAAACTGCAAAATAACAAGTCAAGACCTTGCCAAGATAAAAATCAAAGAAAAAGAATTAGAACACCACAAAACTGAGCAGCAATGGAAAGGCACAACACTTCCCCCAAGCCAAAGCCTTACTCATGCATATTGTATAACATATTCTTTCAGGAACTAGCCAAAGATTTTGTTTTTAATTGAACACAATCAAGCTTATCATTAAATTTTACCCGTCTGTAAGTGGCAAGGATGTATTTGTCAGCATAAAGCATTAGTGATCACACTGATCTCTGTTTTTCAGATGAGAGGCAGCATTATCCTGTGGATTAAGAATGGCATTGCAGGTAAGCTGCATGCAAATCCCCACAGGGTTATTAATTCCTGGGAGCACTGAGGCAATGCCACACTCACTCATTTCTCCCACACCACTACGCAATATCCTTGCTGTGACACAAACATTGCACTGGAGCTAGGAGTGCCATTGGTACTTGAAGAGCAACAGCCAAAGATCTCAGTTATTCCAAGTGAAGATCTAGTTGCACTGGGGTCTGTAAGAACTCTATTGTCAGTTCTAATGCACAAAGATCTCACCTTTGATACCATTTTTCCCTAATAAAACAAGGATGATCACACTTGCTGATCTGTTACAGTGGGACAAGGACAAGTTAATGTGCTTTCCGCATTCTGAATGTGTAGCATAACAAGTGCATGAATTATTTATGTGTATAAATTTAAACTCTTTGATTGAAATGTAAGACTGGTTGATTAGAAAGAAACTTCCTCCATCTTTGATACCTAGGTGCTCTGCCAGAGCAGCTTCAAACAGTGTGGGCTCCCTGGTTGCATGTTTCCACCTCCTCCTCAGTGCCAGCACTAGTATTCATGGAGTAACACAGAAATCTAGAGCAGACCCAACTGGAGAGAAACCATACACGAGTATCCCTAAACCCCCCACTTTTCAGCTAGATGAGTTTACTGGACCAGCTCACTGCACAAACACGAGTGGTGGCAGTGCCACGTGAATGGGTGGTGGAGACTGAGGGGCCACAGCAGCACCAGCTTAGACCAGCCTCAGTTGCCATCATACCTCACGCCAGGTTAAATACCAGTCACTATCAAATCTAACTCCTCCTAGAAATGTTCTTCTTGAAAACATACATCTTCATCTCTTGGTATCTCTCCCAGTAGTGCAGTAGCTTAAGAGAGGCCCATCAGTGGTGTCTTGCATGTAATGTTTAAACCACCTCATTTAATAATATGCAAAAAGGAAAAAGTCCTGGACTATCAAGCGACACAGTGATTTGTTATCAGGGGTTCCCAAAGGTAGAGCTGCAAGAATAAGAAATGTGTATTGAGAAAACAAAACTGACAATACTCTCTGTAGATAAGGCCACTCAGTCAAATGTGTTCTCCTCTTGCTGATGTGGGTTTAAGTCAGAGTTTTTAATGCTCTTTGCTTCAGTAACAAGGTAGGTATGAACTAAAATACAGCTTTCTGTAAGAAAAGCTTAACTCCTAACCTGAAAAACTAACCTTCACTACCCCTTTGTTTCATCATTCTCAACCAGTGCTCTCAGTCATCAGGCAAAAAGTTTTCCAGCAACTTCACTTGCTGTTGACACAATTTATGTCCTCAGTACAGCACTAGAAATAGTAACTGAGTTCTTGTCCCTGACGTCAGAGCAGCACACTCAGTGAGACAATGTGTGCAGTTCTGTGATCGTGCCCATTCCAGTTGCAGATGTTGAGTGGGGTAAGAGAACGTCTATTATTAATGCAGTTGCATGAAGCAATTAATTTCTGGGTTATTGACTCACCATCTACTCAGGAATTCTAAAATCCCACAGCAGAGTAATCCTGGTCTGAGTTGGGCTGAAGGCACTTACATGCAGGGCAGTGTCTCCAAAGCCCAAGACTTGCAGGAGTTTGCAGTGAGTCTGGTGCCATGAATCAGCACAAATCCTACCATGTTTACTCCAGTAGATCTGCATGACCACCTCAGTGGAGATCACCCCATCACTCCTCTGCTTAGTTCACAACTGCCCTCATTAACCTCAATGCATACTTACTCCCAGTTCACACAGCCCATGCTTTACACTGAGCAGAAACACCACACTTGGTTCATCTTTCATTTCCAAAATACATTTGCTCACCATTTTTAGGCCACACAGGTGGCCTCTGTACACAGGCACACCTGACTGGACTTTTAATACACGTGAAGTCTTTCAGAGCAACTGTACAGCAACGCTGACACTGCTCGATGCTGCTGGTGTGGATGTGGCAGAGGAAGGTGAAGAGAAAATACTGATTTTTGAAATTATTTAAAAAACAATGACAGCTTTCACACTTCCCTTGCTCCAAGGTAAGACATGCTGGCTTCTCTTCACCTAAGGCAGCCTTCCCTCCCAGCCATTATCAATAATCACTGTTCCAGCAGCCTGATGCATACGCTGGCTGGCTTTGCCACATGAAGTCTCTCTCTGCTGGAAGAGGCATTAATTATAAGCAGGCAAGAAGAAACTTCTGCAGCATTGATAGCTGCTCTGCTGGGTGCTTTTCCTTGTACTAAGCTTGTTTTCATTAACTTTCCAAATAAATGATAAAAGGCACAGGCATGGGCAACAGAAAGACAAAACCGTAATCAATGGAGTAGCTGGCAGGCTTCCTGTATGTATATGAGGAGCACTGTTTAGATCTGTGCAAGTGCATGCATACACAGGCTTTCCTGCCGAGCAGTTTAACTAATCCAACCATGAGTATAAAACAGTAGCTCACTGTGAGCTCCAACACTTGGCTACCTTCTTGGCACTGTGGTTTCAAGCTGAACCCAAACTCACCTAGGGTAGGAAGTTCTGTGTTCTGCCTATAGACTCAGTTAAAAATGAGACAACAAAGGGGTGAATCAAAGGCATCCTGTTCTTAGCGAGATGCAATGATGAGAGCACTCAGGATTTTAATACGAAATATTGATGACTGCTATATTGATGATTATGTTAATTAAAATGATGGTTGTTGATTGTATTGATAATTATCACATTTTATATACATGTAGGTGTTCAGAGCCTGGGCCAAAAAAGCACTGCCCTCCAAGTGCTGCCCAGACAAACAACAAGAATATCTGAGAAATGCTCTGCTTCAAAAGTTCCCAGATTAAAAGCTTTAAAGGAGTCGTGTGCTTGAGCAGGAGCCATAGCTTCCACTGCCAACTGCAAACCAACCTTCCAGACCTTGCAGATACGTTAAAAAAAGCCTGAAAAGCACCCATCAGCAGAAGCATTAAAAGGCAGATTAAACCCCATACCCCTAATTCAATGCGTTGTTCTGAATGATGATTTTGAAGAAAAATCACATTATTTTCTGGAGCCTGACTCATGATTTTAAAGCACTTGGGGTTTGCCAAACTGCTGGTATAAATCTGGAACCGCTCCACTGACGCCACTGAAACTGCACCAATGTAAAAATGGCATCAGGGAGAACAGAAACAGGCTGAGAGAGTTAGACAGCTGTGACCACTAACACAGGCTGTGCATTAGGCAAGATCAAAGACTAATTTTTACAAAACATTTTGGCTTCGGTTTTATTTTACTGAATTAGGGTAAAACACGGCCCACATTTGCTCTCAGTAGCCCAATGGGCTAAAAATTCCTCACTGCCTTTTGGACCCAGCATAATACCGATGGGTATCCAGTGAGCTGTTCTTTTGAGAGGTATTTCTCCTGTTAGGAGGTTTCACTCACTCGAAATACAAGATTGTCTTTCCTCCCAACTGCATGACTGTGGTGAGGATGCCACAGCAGATAAACACAACCTTCTGGTCTGAAGTCCCACCCTGCTCCCAGACTTCATTACTCAGAAACATCCCCATCCTCTTGGCAAGGGGAACAGAGACCAACAGGAATGCTTCTAAAGGTTAAACACATGAACCTTTTGTCATGGTAAAAAATGAGAAAAGGGAGAGGGGAAAAAAAGAGCGCAGGCAGAGGAGAACATTACAAATCAGCCAACTGACTGCTCAGCAGAAACAGAGGGCAAAGGGTGGGTGCACCATTATGGGGCAGGGAACACACTACCCAGAGCCACTGCTCAGCCTGGCCTCTGCCGGGAAAACAACCACCGTAATCGAAAACCCTCAGAGCTGCAATTTTTAGGCACAGATTCTGTATCAGGAAATGCTGGATCTTGGCAGCGAGCACGTTACTGATACGAATGATAAAACAGCAGGGTTATATGAACATGTCTATCTCCGAGGCCAGAAGAAAAGCTGAAATCTCCAAGGCCCTTTTTGGAGAAGAATCATAAAAGCTACAGACTGCATTTCCCAGGTATTTTGTATCGTGATTAAATCTGTTTCTAGCATTACACCTTTAAGAAAGATCAAAGGTAGGCAGTGAGGAAAGGAGGTACACACTGACTTCCACTAATTGAAGCAAGCTGAAGCCTCCAGCACCTTCCGGGTTCTCCCAGGCTTCCCTCTCTATCTCAGCATTTCCTCTGCCCTCCCCTGCGGCCTCCCTCCCTGCCCCAGTCTTTGCAAAAGCAAGTGCATCCAGATGACTGACACAACAGAGACGCCTTTTATAGCTGCCTGGGTACAGAAGCAGGAATAAAAACATCCCAAATCTCAGTATAATCACTGGCAGAAACTCGCTGCAGTTATTCCATTGTTTAATGTCTGTGCCTCATTTTTCCCACCCCTAAGAAAGGACATCAAGGTTTAGGAGCCATAAGCAATGTATGTGTGTCAATACCAGCAACAGCAAAACACTACATGCAAGTCATCCAGTAGCAAAATCTACCAAAGCAAAGCTGTACTGGTAAGAACTAGTTTGTCAGCACAACTGTATGTGCAGCAGGGGTTTTTGCCAATCTCCTCCTACCCAGACCAAGTTAATTAAGCTGCTAGAACCTGTAGTGTAAAGATAACCATGGCATCCCACGTGGGGCTTTCTAATAACCTGACTGACTCAAGCATGATAGCACTGAGAGCATCGTGGATTCTGCACTCAGCTAAACAAGCACACTTGGATACCTCTTTTCTTACCATTTACCTTCTCCTGTGTCTCTGCTTCCTTCTCTCATGCATCTGTGCTTTGATTATAAGCTCTCAGGAAACTCCTGAGAGGCGCTGGCTTCCCTGGAGAGGCCGCAAGTCAGGGTCTGCACTAGCCTCTACAGAAACTACACTTTCCATCCACTCACCCCACTGAGCTTGTGTATTAGCAAGGAAGACAGTTCCTTGTAAATGCCCCAAGGGTCAAGCACAACTTTCCCTTTGATGCTTAATAAAGTTTTGAAATCAAACCCACTATGTAAATGTCGCTCTTATTATCAGGTAGGTGTGCTCTGGTTTTCCTCCAGGAGAGCTCAGCTGCTGGAAGTGGCTGGTATTAGAAGCAGGTCTTGGATGTTCAGCATTCAGCTTTGCAGGGGGAAGACTGACAGAAGAGCTTGGCACACAGCAGTGAAAGAGGATGCAATCTGATTTGGCAAATTAGCCCCTGGGATGATGCAGTTGCCATATGTACCTAGGTGCCAAATTTCAAATGGAGCAGAGTGACCTGACCCTGACCTTTGGCTCAGAGTGCTAAATTCCCTCTCCAGGGAGCCTCTCTAGCCTGAAGCGTGTTTCAAAGCTGTGAAGAGAATAAACGTATTCACCCAGGGGATATTTACAGCAGAACATTTGTTTTCACTTATGCTGAAATCTAAGGAGAGTTTTGGTAGAGTCCCTGCATATCATTCATTCCAACAACAGGTTTTGCAACTCTTCTTATGCAGGTGTCTGAGGCCTGTGCAAATCTCTCTGGCTGACCACAAGCATCTGATGAACTCTCTGTTCTAGTCAGTAATCTGACCAATTTGGGATTTTTCAAAGAGAAAGAACCATCATCTTCTCTTTCACTGCTTACCAAAGACGCTATGGTACAAGAGATGGAGCCTGCCAGTTACAAACCGTTGCTGCTTTTAATAAATATACTCAAGAAGCTGACAAGTAGGATTGTAAACAATTCAACCTGCCCTTTCCAGAAGCTGAATGGTTTATTTGGTTTTTAAATCCTTGCATTGCAAGCCAATTGTTTGCTTGCTAATTAAAAACAATTGCTTAATGGGTCATCAGACAGCAAGTTACACAGGTCTGACAGAAGAATGAATGTTAACTAGAGGCAACAGTCAGAGCTTTCTGAGCTTCAGACTAGTATTATGATACCCAGAATAGAGGAACAGTAAAGAAAGGTAGGAGAAGGCAAGTAAAGGTTTAAAGACAGGCAGATTACTTCAAATAGTTCCATGACACAAACCAGTTTTGGGTCTTTATAATCTAGTTCAGTAATTAAATGCCATTTATGCTCAAAAGGCAACCTCCATGTGGCCATGCTTTCACTTGGCTTTATCATTTTAGACAACTTGCATTAATATTTCTAAGTACCCTGGTAGACACAAAGCCACGGATCATCTCAAACACACGTCTGCTCCTCTGGAAAGCAGCATCAGTCCTACAAAGAACTGCTTTCCTTTTTAACACCCCACTCAAATATCAGTGGTTTGAAAACTTATCCAAACACTTTCTCCAGATTCAAGCCGTACTTGAAAGAGATTGTTCAAGTATTCAGGGAAAAGTTGAGAGAACTGAATGCAGCATTATGAGCTATGAAGTAGGCTTTGGGCAAGGCTGCAGTATAGATAAACCAGGCTTCCATTTAGTCAGCTAGCAGAAATACATCTTTATTTTAAGGAACTGAGTCACTTCTGAAATGCATCGCTTGTTTAAATTACAGGAAATAAAGGTTTACAACCAGGGACAAGCTTGGCAAACCTTGTTAGGAAAAAACAATGGCTTGTATGATCTGCAGAACCTGAGCTCTGAAAGGCTGATACATCCCTAAAAGCAGCAGCAAAAGAGGAGAGAAGGCTTTGCTAAACTGTGTTTCTATCCAAGTTTCACACAGAGAACATCTGTTTGCACCCTAAAACATACACAGGAATTTGATAAACACTTTCTTCTCACTTTAGGATGGCTCTTTGGCTCACACAAAATGTAACACTTTTTATATAGTCTCACCCATTTCAAGTGCCATACAACCAGGCATGGAAAAAAAAATGCTTAAAGATGCAAAGTAAAGCATTTAAAATATCGGGGGGAAAAAGACTGCGGGTTATCCACACAACCCGAACGCAGCTCTTCTTTGCACGCATGTTTCAGTTGTGTAGTAAACCCCTTTTTGTTTTCAAAACTGGCTCCCCTGTTCCCTGACAGCAATCCCAGCACAGGCTCTGGTTCCCCTATCAGCACATCAGGCCCACACCTCCGCCCTGCAGCATCTGCCATCTTCCTCCCCGCTGCTGGGTGCCAACAGGAAAAGCTGTAAGTGTAAACGGGATGTGCTTTTGCCATCTACCAGCTTCTCTGCTCCAGAACTTTGCTGGCAGCAAGGAGGAGATGTAAGCGGATGAACATCCTGTGCTGAAGTGTTTCGGCTGAAATTCAACAAATCTATTCAGTCTGAGGAAGATTCTCAGTGAAGAAACTCTCAGTGATGAAGTCTGGCCAGACTGTAAGTGCAATAAAGCAGAGCCTCATGTACAAATTGTAAGACAACCTTAACATCTGGCTTCCCTTCCTGTCCTGTTTACAAGAAGTTAGGAAAGGCCTCTATGTTTTGTGACTTTGAGAATGAAGAGAACACATCTCTCAAGATCCCCCCAAATAAAAAAGGATAAGTTGTGTATCCAGGATGACAGTAGAGCTTGTCAGTAAGAAGCCTCTAGCAGAGAATGAAGTCTCTGCACACGACAGAGACAAACGCCATTTCAAGGATAAAATAATGTTGAGATGGGTCAAGATCTTCCATACTCATCTTGCCTTTAGAAAATAACCCTGAACTTGGACTTATAAAAACACACTGAGACTCAAGCATCCTCTACCTTGCCTTGGCAGCTTCGGAAGAAAGCTAGGAATAAATCATAGGAACAAACAAAATCCTCATAAAAAACCCTTTGTTGCATGACACAGACTGGAGCAGAGGATGCACTGACACACTGATTCATGAGCAGTACCTCTGAACCTGCTATTGCAAATGTAATTTCCCAACACCTCCGCATTCCTACCAGGAGGCTAAAGCAGCAATTAAAGAAGTGGGAGTGCTCTGCAAGCCTTCCCTTTCTGTAACAGACCCACATCCAGCTATTTATTAGGTAATCCAATTACTCTGATGTGACCTTACTCCATGCATTTATGTCTAGTCAGACTACAGGATAGTCTACCGTGTGTTTTTTTTATGATGCAAACTTCTGTTCCTCTAATAACAAAGGTTATTACAAAACACAGCTACTGCACAAAACATTCCATCTCCTTTGCATCTCCCCTTCTCTCGTTGTTTTCCAGTTGTCTGGAGAGCAATTACATCCCCAACTGCAAAGGAGAACACGTTGAGACCAGCCTCCTGCACCCACTTCTTGGGCCATGCTTTGTTCCAGGCCTCCCCGCACACCGGGAGGAGCTTCCCACTGACATCTACAGAACTGCCTCATTATTCTCCTCAAGATTTTCCTTTATGGCAATGCCACTGATGGAAGTGAAGCTTCTTGCGTATGATGAGGCCACTGCCTACCATGTTGGCTTATGGGACCTCTTTACAGCCCACACATAGTCCCTCTTCCTTTTCCCTTGGCGCACGAGCTCCCTGGAGTGGGGACAGCCTTTTTGTGAGGTATGTAGCCCACTGTGGATATGGCCCTTGGCTGGAGCTCCTGGGGCCTTTGACATAGCAAATACCACTGACGTGACTTCCAGCATCACCCAACAGAGCTTTCTTTGGAAATCAATGACAAAGTTGCAAGACTGACTATTGAAGCATCTAATCCACAGCCTCTTCTGCAACACGGGCTCAGAAATCTCCTGCAACTTAGAATAACTTGGATTCTCAGCCAGTGTGTGAAGCAAATCCCAGTTTATACTCCATTTGAAACAGGCTCTTTCAAGGAGTGTGGGGCTTTGGCTTGGAAATGTGCCGAAGGAGGACCTTGGCCTGTATCCATTGACTTCTGATGGCAGAGATTAGATAACAAGTGAATGGAAGTGCTTTCAGCAGTGGTGGTGTGTGCTGAGAGACATAATAAAGAGCATGTATCATGGCAATACTCAGCACATAAAATTCTCTGGAGAGATGACCCAGTGAGGAAAAAAAGGCTTTGGTATGCCCCTGTTTGTTACACTGTGTTTCCTGAAGTTAAAAACACTTCCCATCTTTCTCCTGCTCTGAAAAATGCTACAGCCCCTGCAGACCTCTGAAGAAACCTGCAGTTCTCAGTGCTCAAGGGTCACTTCTAAACACCCTTTATTTCCTTCTCTTCAATGCTTTTCACACTATGCTATGACATGGAGTGCTTGATAAAGTAAGACCCAAAAGCTAGAGCACAGGAGAAAGTGTAGAAATGGGCACACCTATGACCATGTGAAAATGATAAACAAACCCCAAACCAGAAAGGGAGTTTCTAAAAGCAAAGTGTCACAGTAGCCTGTCTAGAGGTTCATCAGGCAAGGGCTCACACGCTAAAACAATCAGCTTTTCTTATTTTTTTGGGGCACTGTTACGCAGCACAGCCCATAAAGTTTGTGCAGGAGCCAAAAATCTGAGGCACAGACACTTTGTCAGCCTGTGCTTCCCAAAACACTTTGGACTTTGCTGCTGCAATGTAAGTAACTCAGTAATCACTGCTGCTTAATACCCCAAGGAAGCCTGCAAACCAGGACATTCTGCTCTATTAGTGAGAAACAAGTATCCAAGGCAGAGTTCACTTCAAATAGACACAATTGCCTATGCGAAATACAAAGCTGGGTAAAATGTAAGAGACTTGTTTCATTAGCTAAAGCTTTTGATCACCTACACGTAGAGGAAAAGCCATAGTACTTGTATTAACTCACACAGAGGTTTTGTCATGCTTCTGACTAAGCCTGCCTGGTTTTACACGTCTTCTAATTGAACACAAGTGAGATCACACCTTTGGGCTTGCAATTATTTCTAATTGTATAACTTTACACCTTTCACCTTGCTGTATCTTAATGTCTCTCTTCCAACCTTTGCCCAGGTCAAAGAGGTGTACAAACCTCTGCCCATGAGAAAACCCAGCCCAGGTGGCTTCAACAAAAGCGGAAACTACTATCCACCTCCTCTGTGCCTGGTGGTGCTACTGGACATAGGGTCTGCTACCAGGTGGACATCATCCAATCCACAGGTACCAGCCAGGTAAAGAGCCCAAAGCTGTTCTCCCTGCTGTGTGTCTCCTCCACCCTGTGCAGGCAGAGGCAGCTGGTACAGGGAACAGCTCTTCCCTGTGGGAAGCTTTTCTGAGCCCTGGAAACATCACAGCTGCCTTTGTGAGCAGCTGATCTGCACAGGAACCCCAGTAATCAAATCATGGCAGTGGCTCCACTGCTATCCCTCCACCACTGTATGAAAGGCACCAGGTGAGGATTACCCAGAAAGATTTAATCATGTGTAAAAGCTACCGCGAAGCTCTATGGGGTTTGAGGGTTGTTGCTCTTTGGATAGGACTGGGGGGAAAGAGAAGGAATTGGACATGGAGCGAGCTGGCTGAGGCTGCCCTGTGATCACAGGGAAGCACAGTCACACACACAAGCCAAAGATTAAGGACTGACACATACGAAGTCGTTTTTGTTCTAAGGGTTTGCTTTTCATGACTTGTCACCTGGAACAGGGTCAGTGTGACCCGCTCTGTCTCCTGCACTCCCAGTGCCACGAGAGACGACTGCTCATTTCCTGCACCCAACTTCTCCACCAAATCAAAATAGTTTTGCCACTATTTACCTATACATTCGTGTTAAAAGACCATGGTGGCCTAAGGGGAAATGAGGTGTATTCTTGCTGATATGAGCTGAAATCTCAGTCATATTAAATAAATACTGCCTCTGAACAGGCCAGAGTTTCACCCATGAGAATAGTGTCTGGAGAACAGAAGGTAACAAAGTCCAAAGAAAAACTACACATTATCTTTTGAACCACCTTGTCTGAGATATTTTGCCCTCCTTGATTCCATTAAAAGGTCTCTGTGACTTGCAAAATATCTACAGAGGAAAACAAACCACCACAGAGAATACTTCACTTGATACTAACTTTCATCAGGCCCGATGAGAGCTCATCAATGCAGTCAAAGCTGGTTGATTTAAGAACTCCCCTAAACATGTCTCGCACAGGAATTACAAATACATGTGGTATTTGTTTATTTTTGTTTTTATTTCAATTTTATTTCTGGATTCTGCTTTACTTTGTAAGTTGTTTTTCTTGCATGACAAGCAATATCCAATTATTCATGCACTGCCTTTTTTGTTTTGCTTTAGGTTGACATTTTGCCCAAGCTTGAGACCACAAGATGCTTACTAGAGCCGTTCTCCTGGCTTCAACCAGGTCTCCTGTACTGCTGGCTCTTAAAAATTAACACATACTAAACCTAATACACATAAAAACATGGCACGCAGTGAGTGACATCAGCCACAGTTTCCCCTCCACATGTGTGCATGTGTTTGCTCCATCTACGCACAAGGGTGTTTCCAACCCGAAAACAATGCATTCAAGTTAAAAATACGGGTCTGTGTGATGGGATTTCCAATGGAGCCTGAAGGACTTTGGTACCCCCAAGACTACAAAGTCCTGAGAACAGAATGCAGACATCTCCAGCCTCCTTTGAATTCCCAGCCTCACTGAACCAAGAATAAAGAAAGCCTGGCCCATAAGCAGGAATCCACTAATTAAAGAGAAATGGGGCTTATTTGTCTTGGTTTCTGAAGTCACAGCTCTCCACTTCTGAAAACACAAGTTTCTCACCAGTTCTTTTCCGCCCTAGGGCTGTGACCTAAGCAGCTTAAATGATACACAGATTTTGGTCAAAATCTGGTCCTTATTTACTGGACTTCAAATGTGCAAGCAATTACTGAATGGGTCTCGTTTATTGAATAAAAGTATTTAGGCATTATGTTTACAAAGGCCTAGAAACATTAAAATCTAGTGAAAAACAATTATTTTTACAGAATACATCTGCAAGCAATATGAAGTCATTTTGTTTTTGTAAATTTCTCCGTAATAGACTTATTGTTGATGTGGAAAATGTTCACATTGCAGCAGTGAATTATTTTGAAATGCCAAACTTAATAAAGGAGAAATTATTGCAAATAATGTCACAACCCTGAAGGAAAAAAAGAAAAAACCAAAAAGCCCAAAAAGCCAAAATCCCAGTGGTTTCCTGCCTCCTCAGTCCTCTCCAGATTGGCAGACCTCTTCGGACTAATCAGGAGGAGTTAGACAAATAGTTACGTTATTATGGAGGCTGTCAAATAAATCAGAATCTGGAGAGCAACTGTTTCTGAGCCCTGCAGCCTGCCTGGCTTCTCCTCCTGTAAAACCAAAGCACTTACAACAGAGCCATGGATGTGCGTATTTGTCTGCACAGCAACGTGTAGGCTTCAGGCCTCTAAACAAAACTTCTTCTCAATTTGGGCCAGCATTTTTCTTGGCTTCCCCAGGTTTTGTTGTGGAACATGGCTGAGAGAAGAAATGTTTTCTAAGCAATTAATTCAAGTCACTGCTGTTATTTTTAATGGAGAGCTCTGAAGCTCAGCTCACAAAGGGTAATGAGAAAATAATGTTTTAAACAACATCATGAGAGGAATTAGGCCACGGACTTGAACTGCATTATCCGATTCTCGCCACAGTTATTTTGCCCCCCAAATGTTTCTCTTTGCAGTGGCATGATGAATGGAAATTTTGCCTAAGGTACAAGCCTGAGACACAGCCACAACTGAAGGTCCCAGAACAGCAAGTTTCAAGAATCAGCCACAAGAAATAGTTGCTTCTGCCACTACATCCCAGACTCCAAACACGCTCCTAATGCCTGCAGGCTTTGTAAGTTTAGGAGTGAGTGAAAACAGAGGTCTTGTTTTAGCAGGGCAGTGGGGCACATTTAACCCACTGTCTCACAGCACTTCAGCATGTATTTAAATTGATGTGGAGGAGCCTTAGGTACATAATCAGACCTCAGCATCACTCAGTCATTCTGCTGAATAGAGGGAAGAAGAGTGCTTCTCCTCCAACCTCCACTGGTGCAGGTCTCCACTACTATCTGTGCATCCTGGCCTGCATCAGCAATAGTTTGGCAGCAGGACCAGGGCAGTTATCATCCATCCCCCTGTACTGGGCACTGGTGAGGCTGCACCCTGAACACTGTGTTCAGCTCTGGGCCCCTCACCACAAGAGAGACACTGAGGTGCTGGAGTGTGTCCAAAAAAGAGCAACGAAGCTGGTGAAGGGTCTGGAGCAGAAGTCTTAGGAGGAGCAGCTGAGGGAACTGGTTATTTAGCCTGGAGAAAAGGAGGGTCAGGGGTGACCTTACTGCTCTCTGTAACTACCTGAAAGGAGGTTGTCTCTCTTCTACCAAGTAACAAGCAATAGGACAACAGGAAATGGCCTCAAGATGTGCCAGAGGAGGTTTAGATTGGATATTTGGAAAGATTTCTTCACCAAAAGGGCTGCCCAGGGAAGTGGTTAAGCCATAATCTCTGGAGGTATTCAAAAGATGTGTAGATGTGGTGCTCAAGGATATGGTTTAGTGGTGGACTTGGCGGTGCTGGATTGAGAGTTGGACTTGATGATCTCAAAGGTCTTTTCCAACCTAAACGATTCCATGATTCTAAGATTGTTTTGACTAAACACAGAAATACACACCAAGAAGCTGTCATTGCTGTCACTTCTTCCAACCTTGCTCTCCCTCCCTGGAGCCACCTTTTAATTTGTTGCAGTTGCACAAATGATCTCTGTGTGTTAAGAGTTCAAAGGAAACAGCCATCCAAAAAACATCTCAATACTCCACCACCTTAAAAGACACTGTGAAGTTTTGAAAACAGGTTCTAATGCCTCTGAAAGAATAAGATTTCCAGTGTAATATATAAAGCTTTATGACTTCTTAACAGAGCAAAACCAAAACATATTCCAGTTCAGCTAAAGGTAATTATTTTTTCAGGAACCGTCTATCACCAGTGGAGACAGGGTGTAGAAGGCAAACATCCAAGGGTTAGTTTTGGCTGAGACAGCACAATCTGCCATCCAGACTTGCATGGAGAGTGGTTAAAGCACAGAGCTGAACAAGACAACCAGGAATCCGTGTCCCACACCACTTCTGACTGATTCACTTCAGGAGCACAGGTCAGTCACATTTCCTCTGAGCCTGTTTCTTCAGTGGAAAATGCTGATAATGGCATTTATTCAACTTCCTAACAGATTTTGGATAAAACATGCTCACAACTTCTGTGTGTTATTTGTATTGCAGGATTAATAATGAAATGCTAGGTCATCTCCTCCATAGGAGGACACGCTCTCTGTTTTATGGATCCTAAATGTAGCATTTGCAGTAAATACAAACTACCACCTCATGCACACCGTCCCACGGGTAACATTTGGTAGGCTTTGTGGGGAAGAAACCACAGCTTAGACCTTGTAGACAGCCTATCTCATGAAGAAAACCACCCATGAGAGATTGCAGGCTCACAGCCCAGAGGCTGCAGCATGGGCAAAGCAGAGGAGGTGCAAGTGATGCCATTAGAGAAAAAGGGAGATGGGAAAAAGTGGCACGGTGCAGGATCTGGAAAAGCAGGACAAGAAACTTGCATTTCACAAAAAGGGGAGACTAAAAATGGACAAGGATGGGAAAGAGCCCTTTTTGGTGGGATATATCATGTCTTTTTATGGGGACAAGCTAAATAACCATGATACAAGAAATTCTACTGTCTCAAACTTCACCTTCTCCTGGTTGGGTGAGATTATCTGAAGATTTACAGAGGGGGAAAGTGACTGGGGTCACTCAGTAATCAGGATCTGAGTGTCCATAATATTCAGTGACATGCATAACACATTGGTCACTTCAGCCACCTTTGTGGCAATTAATAAAAAGATCAGACACCCTGAAATCTTTATTGGTTATCAAAGGTTACTCTACACTTTTATCCTCGCATGACACCCTTAACTCAGTTTATATATCAATGGGATCCCTTTCAATTTTAGGCTAATGTTCTTTTATATTTATAATATTCAAGATAGCTACACATGCTTGATTACCTTTAAAACACTTATCATGATTCCATTTAAAAATAAATGAATTCCATTTCAAAGTGACTTGTCCCCATCTTCTAGTATTTATGGACAAGGACATATGGGGCTGATTTCTCTCATTATTAAGCAGCATGTCTGAGGCTTAAATCATTTAAATTATTCATTGACAGCAATTGGGCTACTCATGCAAACTCCCACTTACATAAAAGAGTCCCAGTGACAGGACCAGTCAAGTGGATGAAGATGGCTGAGCACACTTTGGGATGCACTGAGCATCCACAGATATTGCTAACTTTGATTAGGGTGAGGGGTACTCTTGAAAATTGAGCCCCATCTTCACTAATAAATAGTTTACCTGGGACGTTCAACATGGTTATTCTGAATGATATTTTCTTCACAGGTTACCACGACTGATGTTCTTAGTGGTAATTGCAAGTAGCTGAAGGAGTATGAGTGATTGTGCACTGATTACCATGACAAAACCCATGCCTACTTCAAGACTCTAGAGCAGAGTCAGGTGGGACTTCCTGTCGGTGTGGGTTCAGGGTGTTCCTGACAAGTGGCCAGACACAAGGGGGACATCTCTGCAGAACCTGGGCTATGAAAGCTTTCACAAAGAGCACAACTGACTCTAAGCAAACGAAGAAAAGCATCTCCAAGCAGCAGAAACCGCCCATCTCTAGTATGAGTACTGCTGTTCCAGCAACACTGAAATCTGAGACAGGAGATGGATAAATCAACTGCACTGTTGAGCCTGGACTACAACAGTCCAAGTGACAAGGGCTGCAAACATTTAAACTCTGCTATAAAGAGACTTTCCAGCCTATCAGAGACTACTCTGCTCTCTCACCACCCCACCGGTGGAAGACCTTGAGCTAAGCGTTGGTGTGTTTTGCATCAGTGGACTCAGAGTGAGGGAACAGGAATCATCCTTCATGGAAAAACAAGTTATGGTTATTATTTGCAACATTTTCTCTTTAATTAAAAAGCCATGTTTCTTACTCTCTTCAGAATAAGCCCAAGGAACATTTGTAATCATTTTCAGGTCACCTTATATTGTACATAATGCAGCTGATTTCACAGCTGTGTGGTCAAATTACTGTTTTTCTGCACAACTAGATCATTATCAAGGTACCAGCAAGTGTCACCAACAGCTAGAGGTTACAGTGCATTTTAGGAAAACGTGGTCTAGCACCTGGAAGAAGAAACTTCCACATTTCAGCCAGATCTTCCCTGCCCAGCCCCACCTCCAAGCCCCAGCATATCCCAGACTTTATCCCTGTATGTGGTCTTTGATGGTAAAGATTTTGTTTTGTTTCTTTTTCCCCTAAGAAAAGCAGAAAGGTTAGCAAGTCTTTAAACTCTCACTTCTTAAGGCTGTTAATATTTCACATTGCCAGCAGGGAAAGGAATTAAAACTGCCAGTAGCTATCCAGATAGATTTTAAAATCCCCTTCCCTCCCCCTTCTCTCTGCCTCCCTCAGCTTCAGAGGATATTTTCCCCGCAAATTGGTTTTAAATTAAGGAAGGTGATGAAGGCAATGTGCCGTCTCAGCATTTTCCCAGGTGCACTTAATCTAATTTCATTAAGGAGATCAGGACAGATGATCGCTACAGTCGAAACATTAAGTCTGTCCATTTTTGTATAAAAAAACCATTAAGTCTGTCAAAGTGTTGGCGGGTGGGCTGTTTATTATTGGAGATGAAGGCGCGCTTTGCTTCCCCAATAAACTGTCAGGAGTAGTAAACCACAAATTAAGTCAGCTGCTGCCAAAGATTTAGGCAAAGATCTCCAACTCATTTTGACACAGGTGTGTGAAAGGCCAAGGAAACAGAGGCTGTAAGTCAGGCTGTATGCTTTGGAAACCAAAGTCTTTTGTGTGTGTGTGTGAGAGGTGTTTCAATCTGACCCATCAAAGAGCGGAAGACTGGGCATCAGTGCATAGGATCAAGCAGAACTACTGATGCTAATGACACTGTGGACACAGTGTTTATGGGAGCATGCAATGGTGAGCACTGCAGAGACCAAACCACAGAGCCCACCTTTGCTTTAACCTGCACTCGTCCTGCCCAGACTCACCATCTTGCCTTATGCAGGGAGTGGGAGAGGGGGGAGGAAGCCAGCCTACACCATGAAAAATGACTGGCTCCCCCTGGGCAGACCCGTGCTGAAGGCTCACAGGTGAATAAGAGACAAAGACTTCTCCTTGCTGCTGGGGAAGAACTGCATGGAGCCAGTGTGTCTGTAGCGCAGCCAGCACTAGAACCAAGGGGTGACCCTGCAGGGAGCAGAGGGAGGCTTATTTACAGTTATTTCAATCTCTCTCGCTTTGAGTTTCCTCTGTTTGAAAAGTACCTCACTTGGTTTTGTGTATGTGGAAAGCCAGGACTCCGGCTCTGCAGGACTCTGTCCCCGAGGGTGTACAGCAAAGGCTGGGCAGCACCAGCTGAAACTTCTCCCCTGCCTCAGAGTGCCCTGGCAAGCCCCTTACTGATTTTGCAGACAAAAGCAGCAGTTGATAAGCAGCTGATTAGGGAAAACAGCAGCTGATAAGTGCTGGGAGACTCACCTAGACAAAAGAATATCCATTTCAATCATGATGCTTTGGATAAGGGTGAATTCCCAAGCAAGGTCAGGCAGACATTACTTTCAGTCTTTACTACTGCTTCAAATGTTGATGCTGCCTCTTACATATCTGGAGAACTCCTACAGTGAAACGTAGTCTAGATTTTATTGCAAACTGACCCAGAAGCAAGAACTGTTGGAATGCTACAAAACCCAAAGCTGACTACTGGGCCATCCTCGAGTTGTATCCTTTATGCCTGCACAGAACACACAGTGCTGCACGCTATGTTTTTCTGTATGATTTAACCTGGTAAACCAAATCTGGAATACAGCCAAATGAGGGCCTCAACTGCAGCTATTGGAGTATGTGTTCTCTAAAATTCTCATCTTCTTGGCATCTTCATGGTTAATTAAATCATTCAGTGTAATTAATGGAATCGCCTAACTCAACTGCCAATTCCTATCACCTGCCTGCTACGTTATGTCCTATCTGATCACCTTCCAAGGAGTTACTGCCATTCCACAGGTAGCCCTTTGGATGTATGACTACATTACAATTGTGTTTCTTGATTTGGGCAGACAGCTGTACAAGACTGCTCTCTTCCCTGCTTCCTGAGATCTTAAAAGTTGCTTCAGAAGGTCCCTGGTAAGATAAGAAAATGCTCATGAATGAGGAACTGGAATAGGGAGATGTTAAACAATAGAGAAAGCAGACAGTTAGGGACATGCTGACTGCCAGCGACAGAACTGGCATTATCCTGTCTTGCCCAAGAGCTCTCCATAAGATCTCTTTAGTCCTTTTATGTGAGTTAATGATGGGGTTTTGTCAGCAAACTAGAAGGCTCTTCTCATTGTTT
>NW_009921404.1:3527-5633 GCF_000696875.1 Nestor notabilis | reverse complement strand
CCTACATTTTCAAGAAAGAATATGGACACCACAGCCTGTGATGACTCAGCTTGTTACATACAGACTAATGTACTTAAAATTTGAGGTTTTTGTCTGGATAAAAGAAAAACAAAACCTCAGTAGGAGGGGAGAACACTGATGCTGAATCTTTGAGTCTGATTAATCTTTTCTATTGCATTCTCGCTTTACTTAAATAAAAAGATCAAGAAAGACCATTATTACTTTTTCTTGGAGTTGCAGACTCCCTTCTTGGGAAAGACAACTTGGAGGGCTCCTTTCCAGGGCCTACAGGGCCTGACTCAGTTGCCCCAGGTCTCAGTGGGAACCTTTGCATCTGCTCCATGCACATAGTGGGTGAAACAATGGAAGCTGAGGGCATGCCAAGCCTCTCCCCCATCTGGTGTTTCCCAAAGAGCAGCTGAGTGAACTGGGTGTTCAGTGGGCTTGCAGGATTCAATTTCCCTGGTAAAACTGCTCCCGCAGAATGATGACATAAAAGAAATTCACTGAGTAGTGAATTTCTGTCCTCCTGTACTGCCAACAACATCATGTTTGCCTGTTTATAGCACCCAAATGTTTCAAGGGCCACAAAGTTATTCTAAATTCAATATTTTCACATTGTTTAAAAAGCAGATCTGTTTTTAATAACAACATGCAGCTCGGCTGTCAAACTTTCTTCCATTAAGAGAACTAACCACCTCTACCCAGTTACTATTATATGGGAGTCAGGTTTCTCACTGGTTCTCACTCTGTATCACTGGAGTTTCAGTCTGTAAGAATTAAACCTTAGAAGACACACCAATTCTGTGCATCTACGTGCATGTACATGTGTATATGTTATATTACTGCATGCTGCTAAGCCTGCAACACAGCCCAGGCACATGCTTCTGCAACTCCATTCACCATTGCTCTCCATAAGCAAGAGCATGCTATGGTAAAAGGAGCACTTAAATACTGTCTGAAAACCCAGCTGGGAAGTAACTGGCAAATGGAGGCTTCTTGTTAGTCACAGCTGAAAACTGTCATAGATTGAAGAGTAATGCTAACAGAAGTGCAAATACTGCCATGTGAAAGCCCTCGGTTCAATTCCATGTTTGATCTTTCCCTTCTGCTGCAACTAACAAGAATTGGGATTGCTGGAAAAGTACCAAGTTTCATTTCTCAGAGAAAGGGACAATCTAATGATGAACAAAACCAATCTGTGGGCCTTGGCCTGGGCAGGCTTCAAAAATAGCAAACAGCAGATTACCTGAAGTTGGAACTAAAATTCCAGCCTCACGGGAACAACAGACAGATGGAATGCACTTTTTCCATCACTAGGGTAAAATATGAAGCACAGGGGCAAAGAAGCCTCCATCAATAGTGCTACCAATAATGGCCCACATGGACTTCAAATGAGTGCCACTGAGGGGTCCAGAGACTGGAGGCTTATTCCAGCCCCATGAAACAACACACTGATGTTCTTTCACTGTTGCATTGACAAATGAGGCCATGAGAGCAGGAGTGTAAAGATGCAACAAAACACATGGAAATTTGGATTAATGTAGGATCTTTGGGAACAGACACTGTGCAGTTTGGTTCCCCTCTCCCACTGAACTGCATCTCAGCTTCCAAAGTCTTTCCTAATCCCCTTCCTTGGATCTCACCAGCTATCTGACACTGCTCTTTCCTCTCTGGGCTTCAGCAGCTCCTGTCTGCTGTGTTCCTGCCTCTGTAACCGCTACTGTAATTCAAAGCATTGTTAGACCATCCTCCTCAAGCTTTTCATCTGGTGTCATGCAGCTTTATGTTATTTCTGGGTAATCTCCTACACAAACACACACACAGAGTGACCGCTGCTACTACAGCGACTCCTGTATTTCTCCTCATTATTGCATCCCCTTCTCCTGCTGCCTAAACTATGAGTTTTCCTGTGGGCTTGTAAACACCCTTTCAAGGTTAACACAGCTGAAATAGAAGTGATAATTTCATCCCCCACATCTTCCACACAGTTTACTCTCCTCATTGCTTCCACTCTTATCACTTCCACCTCTCACTCAAGCCCATAGTTCTCAGCACTCCCTTTGACTCACACCACTCCCAACATCCTGACATCCAACCTATGTT
>NW_009921404.1:0-3496 GCF_000696875.1 Nestor notabilis | reverse complement strand
CTTCCCTATGACATAATGAGCATCCTCTCTTCATCCATACAACTAGGTTCTTGGTCAAGCTTTCACTACTTCACCCTTCATTTAACATTTTAACCTCTCCTCTGGTGATGCCAGATGTAACTGTTGCCCTTAAGCCAAGGAAAAAGCTGCTGCAAGACCATTTTCCTAGTCCATGGCTTTGCTCCTCACCCAGCTTCCCACTTCCCGAATTGCAAACTACCATTCTCCGTGTTTTGATTCTTTCACAGCTTACCTCTTCTTCCCAACACTGACAGTATCAATGTAAACTCTCATCTTTCACTAGTCTGACTTGATCACCCCCTTGTTAAACTTTCAAATAAGCACCTCCACGCAGCGGGAGGGGAACCCAGTCTGTGGTGCAGCGATCACAGCCCTACCACGTTCTCCCACGTATCAAGGCTAAATCTCCCCTGCTCATGCAGTGCTGCACGCTTCCAGGAACCTACTGGGACTCAGAAATTAGCAGAGCAAACGACAGCACAGCAAGGCTGAATTCACACGGCTGCGAGCAGAGCCTAATAAACTCTCTGTGCTGGTGCAGAAAGTAGTGGGGAAACACTGTTCTAGAAACCTGACTTCAAAACTTTTCTCTTCCATCTTGGATATAGCTAAAAACCCCCACAGACTACAGGACAAATATACAGGAAACACTGATTCAACTTAGAAATACAGTGTCATTTTTTGTACATCTCACTTAGCAGCACATAAATGAAGGAATGCCTGATATCTAACCCCTGATTTGGAGACTCGCTTACACGGCAGGGCCATGTAATTAAGCTGACAACCCACAATTTTGCACAGCAGACAGGAGTCCAAGACTGAAGGAACACGAACACTGAATTACTTTTAAAGAAAGCAACAGATTTTTTCTTTTTTCTTTTTTTCCCAATGCAATCTTGAACACTGTTATTAAAAAAAATGAGAGCAACATTTTGGAGTAACGAGCAGAGATTACTCATTCCCTTGTTTCACACAAGTTGACTTTTGGCTTTCTGCAGAACACCATTTAACAGAGCACATTACCAAGCTGCTAGCCACTTTTCACAGTGATGCTAAAGCAGGTAAGAGACAATAAGTGGAACTGTTGATGGTTTATATTACTCTATTATGTTAATGTTCACTAAAGTATGCCATAAGCTCTCTCATTACATGTGTATAAACCAATTCTCTGTGGTGTTATTCCTGTGCTAAATGCTATAACTACATAAATCTTGAATTAATGGAGACTTTATAGTTCCTGAAAATGAAGGGTAATTGCTATCTGTTAATGCTGTTGTTGCTATTAAAGGAAGTATATATTTTCAGTAACAATGTTTATGGACCGTGAGCCTCACATCACAGCTACTGCACAGTGCAGAGACAGCGTAATACGATTATCAGACTAACTCCCTTTCCCTCCCTCCTCCCTCACAAAAAGCACAGTATCACATCCACAGCTTCCACAAACTATCCTGCAACTCTCCTAACAGTAGCAGAGCCCAAACTGACGTCCTTCAATGAATATCCAGTAAAAGAAACAGGATTTGCATTTCCATTTCTGGGAACGCATGACTTGCTAAGTTTCTCGCTTGGTTAAATGGCTGGACAGCTCACTTTATTAGTTTGGTATCTCAAACAGTTCAAGAAGCATGTGGTGACAGAATGACAGGTGTGAGAACGTATCATCCCACTTACTTCCTTTGAGACTTCAGCAGTGATGCAGAAGTGAAAGGCTATACTTGGCCAGAGACAGTTCTCAGAAAGTAGATGGGATGGACAAGTCCCCAGCCTTGAGCTGTTCTTCTCTGATTATTAAAACCAGCAGCGCACTGGTTGGAAACACTCTCACAATCTGCTGTGAAACTCTGCCTTGCTCTGAAGTAATGGCTCCTCAATTCGGACAGACCCTATGTACAACTGACTATGCTCAATTACTTTTCTCCCCTGGAGTGCTGTGAAAGACTGCACAAGTGAAAAACCAAAACCATCCGGAGTGTGTTTGTATTTTTCAATGCAGTGAAGGTAAAGCCTTCATTTTACTCTATGTTTTAAAACATCAACAGCTCCAATAGCCCATATACCAACGAACTAAATAAATAGTAGCTAATTAATAGCATGGTACAGAGAGAGAAGTAGGAGGTGGAAAATTTCAGTTTTGGTTCACTGACTCAGTTTGTACTTGTACAGGAACTTCTTTTTTTGCCTGCTTTCCTCATGAGTTACACACAGACGACAGCGATCCGCTGTTTATGACTAACAAAAAATGTTATGCAAATCAAAAGTACATTAGTAATTCTTGCCCTGCCTTTCATTAGTGCTAGTGTGTAGGTGTACCTAGAGAAAGCTGCTTCTTGCTGACCACGCAGGAAAGCAGGATTGTTCCACAGCACTGTGAAATGAAGCCAACCCATCATGTCATTCAGGAAGCCTGATGCTGGGCTAGACCATATGTTGAATACTCCATCTGGCTATAATAACCAGAGAGCATTATTAGAAGACACATTTTGCCAACACACGGAAAGGAGAGAAAACACTCAGGTAATCCCTTGGGACATTCACGACAGTACTTTTATAGCTCCTTGTTGCATCAGCCAGGTTAAGTTTTAGACAAATACTGAATGTTCTTCCAGGGGAAAGAGCCAGGTTGCTCTTGTGTTCCCCAACTGGAAGGCAACATTGCATTTACATTATCCCCATGAAAGGTTTGAAGCCTCTCCACTTCAACCTTGGTGAGCTTACACGCATGTGCACATGTTTTTTCTGACAAGAAAAGCAACCCTACCTAATGCCAGAGACCTGTTTAATAGAACCGTTGACATGTCTCATGTCTCTACAGATCGGGAAAGAGATAGAAAGACGATAACCTCCTGCTGCTCTCCTCATGAAGAAAATAAATGTTATTATTAAGGTGGAGTCACCTTAAGGAACAGGTAGCTGGGAAACACGTGAACCTAGAAGGTCAAATTACAGTTACAGATATGTAAAGAAATGCCATATTAATGGTAAGGAAAACTGTAATAGCCTTTCATCGCTGTAAAGGACAGTAAGTTACCAGCCAAACACAATACAGCTTCCTCTGAAGGTAACCTCAGATCCCACATTCTGAAAGCTAATCAATGTTGTTCAGATTTCAATTTCTTCTCTACAAGGTGAAGTCAAACCTAATCTAACAAACGTCAGTCTCCAATGTAACGCCGCTAGCTGGGTCTACCAGTGTAATTTAGATAATCATTAATAGCATAGCTGTATAATAAAACTACATGTCACTTACAACTTCATCTGGGGTTTGACTGGCAGATCTTTAAACAGTTTTCTAAGTGATTGCTTTTACTTTCTTTGATTGGGCAGTCTAAGAAATGTTTTAACCCCATGGTATCTAAGCTTTTAGGGAATCATTTTTCACCCTCACTATCAGCTCTACTGCTATGTAACCTTGTGAGAAACAGAACTCAGGGAGCAGGGGTGCTTTCAGGGAGTGACTATATACATTAAAATA
>NW_009921403.1:46418-58040 GCF_000696875.1 Nestor notabilis | reverse complement strand
GGGTGTGGGTGTAGGTATACATATATATATACGACAAAATCTGTGGTATATTGAAAATGATGTGGGATCTGAGCAGAACGTGAATGGCACAGAATAAGGGGTGGATACTGTCCTGGGTTCAGCTATAGCAGTCATTTTTTCTCCTTCTTAGTAGCTGGTGCAGTGCTGTGTTTTTTGACTTTCAGTCTGGGAACAATGCTGATAACACCGATGTTTTCAGTTGTTGCTAAGTAATGTTTACTCTGACCAAGGACTTTCTCAGTCTCATGCTCTGCCAGGGAGGAGGGGAAGCTGGGAGGAAGCAGAGACAAGACACCTGACCCAAACTGGCCAAAGGGGTGTTCCATACCACAGCACATCATGCCCAGTATATAAACTGGGGGGAGTTAGCCGGAAGGCCCAGATCGCTGCTCGGGTCAGGCTGGGTATCGGTCGGCAGGTGGTGAGCGGTTGTGTCCTCTCCCCTTGTTATTCCTCTTATCATTATTATTGGTAGCAGTAGTGGTTTGTATTATACCTTAGTTAATGGAGCTCTGTTATTTCAACCCGTGGGAGTTACATTCCTCCGATTCTCCTCCCCATCCCTCCGGGAGCAGGGGGAGGAAGGAAAAGGGGGGGGAGTGAGCGAGCGGCTGCGTGGTTCCGAGTTGCCGGCTGGGCTTAAACCACGACACTTCCTCAGAAAGAAGAAGTTCTAAATCTTGTCTTCTATCACTGCCTTCAGAGTTTAAATCAATTCCAGATTCAGACAATTTCATTTGGCTACCATAGAGGATGGTGAATCAGCTCAGTCATAGAGACACATATGTATGGTTTTCTACAGGTAAGACGGTGTCTAGCCCATATTAAAGTTAATGTGGAGTAGTTGGGGAAGTTAGCAGAGGTGGTCAGAGGACCAAAAATATCCAAAAACATCTGATCTGAAAAGCTCTCTGAATTCCCTGCACTGGGAAGGTAGACTTCCATCTCCTTGGATTGGGAAGGTAGACTGCCATCTCCCTGGGTTGGGAATATTGAGTACCATCTCATGTAAACACACTGGGAACATCTATGTCATGGCACTGTGAGGGTACTTCAAGGGCAGTGTACAGCATACAGGACAGTCATGCTAGGTCCTTCTGTCCAGGCCCCTATCCCACAGCACCCAGCAATTGAGAAGGGCTGGACTGGCTAGGGGTGTTGATCAGGGCCAGTCCAGAGTCCAGTGACTTCTTGGCAAGGCCTTAGTAACAAGACAGTGCCAAGGTTCAGGCAGAAGTCATGTCCATGGACTGGAACCAGGATCAACAGGACCTGTGATGAGAGCTAGGTATGTAACTATAACATAGTTTAGATGGTGATTAAGCATGACACGCTAAAAACGTGTTCCAAATCAAGATGAGGGAGACCCATTAGGACTTCTTATCAGAATTCTTCAAGGGGAGCTTCCACTGACATGTCTTCCATCTCTTTCTCCAAAATAGTTTTTATCAGCTGGTTGCATTTGGGTTTAAATCCTACCCCAGATAACTGAGCCACATTCTCCATCATTATTGTTATTCAGCCAATATGCAGTCGGGAATGTAAGTCATAGGAGCAAGAGAGTGCAGGCTTACAAAATTCTAAATCTCACCTAAGTGTTTGGGATTGAAATTATGGGATTCTAACTTAAATATATTTTATATATTTTACATTAGAATGTTGTAAGCTTCCATCCTCAGTAAATGGATGGAAGAGAGAAACATCTGATTTTCTCTCCAAGCCAGACACAAAGTACGGAGAGAAAAGAGGCAGTTAGATAAACACGAATATGTATCATTTTCTTTTGCTAGGATTTGGACTTCTTTCCCTTTACCTCAGACCAGCTTAGGCATTTATCTGAGCTGACACATATTTTCTTGCTGGGACAAATGATTATGCCTTACTTCATCTGTACCTCATCAGAACTACGTTCTCAAAGCAAAAAGGAAAACAGTAGTATATTTTCATATTTATCTTTAAGTATTCACCTGAAAATCATTAAGTACTATGCAAGGAGAGATAACAGGAATTGTTTTGTATTTTAACTGAATTGTATCTCCCTTTCAGTTTTCTACATCTTCTTGAACATTCTGCCTTTGATCGTAATGAAATGTGACAAGATAGCCACTAGCCATGCCAAGCTAATCTAAATTAGCAGTTTCAAATGGAGAAGTATTTTGCAAAACATGTTTAAAAATGCATGCAAAGGTTCAGAGACAATGTGCCACCTTTTATTGCTTGTAATCAGACTGCAGTGAGCAGAAGTATCCTTATATCCCCATATGATGCACTGCTGTATCCCCCTTAACGTTTCTTCATGCATTTATGTCTAAGGCAGAAATGTCTCTTTCCCCAGCCATTAATAAGTAGAAGATGGACATTTCAAGATTTTAATCTTCAATATCTTCACAATTTATGAACTTTTTTTTTTCCTAACTCAACAATGGGTGTGGATCCCATTTGCTGCTGTGGTCATAGATGGCCTTGACAGTGGCAGGTGCATGGAACGATGTGTGGTGGTTGAAGACAGTGCTGCAGGTGCCCAGGACAGATGTAGGCTCTTTTTTCTTCTCAAAATAATAGACTCAGCAATGTTTGTTGTGGATGTCAAACAAAGATTAGGGTTCACTTAATGCTTTCTTCTCATGTTCCTCAAATGCAGTGAACGTTGGTAGGGATATATAGTGTTGCTACTACTCTACAACAATTCTGAGTCATAGAATTATAGCATCATAGAACACCAGGTTGGAAGGGACCTTAAGGATCATCTGGTCCAACCTGTTTTGGCAAAAGCACAGTGTAGACAAGAAGGCCCAGCACCCTGTACAGCTGAATCTTAGAAGTATCCAACATTGGGGAATACACTGTTTCCTTAGGGACATTATTCCAAGGCTGATGGTTTTCCTCTTGTGTCCAACTGGAATCTCCCCGGGGTCACTTGTACCCACTATCCCTCATCTTTTCCATGTGACTCCTTGTAAATAGGGAATCTCCATCTTCTTCATAGCCACCCATCAAATACTGGAACATGGTGCAAAGGTCTCCCCTGAGCTTTCTTCAGTCTGAACAAACCGAGTTCTCTCAGTGTTTCCTCATAGAGCAGGCTTCCCAGTCCTTTGAGCATCCTTGTGGCCCTTCTCTGGACCCTCTCCAGACTGTCCACATCTTCTTTGCATAGCAAGGACCAAAACGAAACATAGTATTCTAGGAGTGACCTGAGAAGTGCTGAGTAGAGTGGGATAATGTCATCTTTATCTCTGCTGGTGATACTCTTGTTGATGAAACCCAGCATCCTGTTGGCTTTCTTTGCCACAGCTGCAACACTGTTGACTCGCATTGAGCCTGTTGTCCACCAGCACACATCAGCTTTCCACAGAGCTTCTCCCCAGCCAGGCAGATCCCAGCCTGCGCTGCACTCTTGGACTGTGTTTACCCAGGTGAAGGACCTTACACTTGTCCTTGTTGAACTTCATAATGTTTTTATTAACTCATTCTTCCAGCCTATCCAGGTCATCCTGCAGAGTGGCTCTCCCTCATGAAGAATTCCCTCAGTTTGGTATTGTCAACAAACTTCACCAAGGTACACTTGGTCCCATATTCCAGATAAGTTATTAAGATATTAAGCAGCATTGGGCCCACTGTTGATCCCTGGGGAACCCCACTACTGATGGGTCACCAGTTTGAAAAGGAGCTATTCATCACCACCCTTTGTGTGCAGCCTGTCAGGCAGTGGAAGAACACTATCTGATCAGGACATCACAAAAGTGTTTAACAGCCTTTTCCATTAGTTCTACCTAATGGAACTTGTGCTTGAGTAAGGATTTAAGCCTGAAACATATGATGTAGTTTTAGGTTTATATATATATTATATTCAATATCTGCTTAGAATCAAACTTAAATGAACATGCCCATAAGACAAAAAGTCCTCTGGTTTCTCTATTTCTGACAGAAATATAAAAAAACTGCTGTTGATATTTCTGTAAGAAAAGAATGGATAAAAAAAATACACAGTTCAAAATCTGATGGTGATGTATTTTGTCTTGATTCAAAATTTGCTGATATTAAGAACGAAAATTCCATTCTTTCTTGAAACAAGCCTATTCTAATTAAAACATTTCACAGTTTAAGTTATTAGATTAAAAAGCCCAAACCCAAAGCAGAATAATTTCACTGATCCACCTGTATCTTGTTTCTTTATCAGATTACAACAGCTCAATATCACTAGTGATATTGCTCTGATATACATTTAGTTTCATTCAATAAAAAAATACTTTTGTTTTGTAAAATAAACATTTATCCCTAAATATTTTTGTAGTGGGAAAAGCAACATTTCTTCACTGCTCTGTGACATTATTTTTTCTTCAGACAGTTAAGCATTCATCAGGTAAAATTCAGCGCAACTCAGACAGTCACAGTCCAACATCAGCATGATGGCGAACGCTTTTATTCCCTGACATACTGTCACATTGCTCACAGCAATGAATTTAGTCAGCTTTGCAAATGATTCTCCATGTCTTATCCAACTAAAATTAACTGGTTCTAGTGGTAGTAAGGAAAAAAAATATAAAAACCTATTTACAATAATTGGAAATAAAAGACTTCAGCTGGTTTCTATTTTGATTTCCAGTCTTTTTTGCCTTCAAAATTCACAACAAAATAGAATTGTTTATCTGTTACCACTAATAATTCTTTCTGTAAAATTTCCCTTTTTGTGATATTAGAACAACATCCAGAGAAAGCAGAATGATTAAAAAAATCATTAAAAAATAATTATTGCTTAAAAAACCTACGTCCATGAAGATGCAGTATTTATGAACCAATTCTCCAAATCAATGACTGTGTAAAATAAAAATTAGATAAACATTAAAAATTACAACTGTCAGAAACCAGGTTACCAAAATTCCTGTGTGTCGTTCTAGTTCCTTTGACATACACAGCCTGTGTGCATGTAGAAAATATTTTCTTGAAAGATTATCTTCTTATTATTTATTACCAAATTATTATTACTGATGCTAGAAAGGGAATGTCTATGTGTGTGTTTCTGTTGGGAAGATTACCTTCAGACCTCAGCTAGAAAAATCTGAGAAGCATGTCAGATGGTTTAAGCATTAAGTAATCCAGTAGACCTTTGTCATGCTCAGAGATTAAGCAGTGTGTTTCTTTAGGGAAGAAGAATCAGTGGGAAAAAGAAAATGCAAAAGATGTTGCTTTCCCTTCTCCAAGTAGTAAAGGATAAAACAGCAATATAATGCAAAAATGTTTCTAAGGAAAATTATTTTTCTTTTTCTATGCAATGTCATTATTAATTCCATTGCTTTCTCAAAAGCAATGAATTTCCTATAAAGCCATTTCCTATAAAGAGATGTAGTATATGCATGTTTTGGAATATTAACATCACATAGCTGCAGCTACTTCAGAATGTGGTCCAAAGATACTTTACTAAGAAAATGGCAGTCGTTTTCATCACAACTTAGCCTTGATTTTCAGGCATTTACAGAATAATTTATTTTTAGCATACATTTTAGCATACATTTTAGCATACATGTGTAAGAGACTAAGTTTGATTATTCTATTTCTACAGTTTGATTATTCTATTTCTACATCTTCACTGATGAAGTCATACATTATAAGAAAGTCATACATTATAAGAAAGATAGTCTAAGCTGCAAAAAAAAATCCCCAGACATGCCGAAGCTCATTTGATTCAGAAAATGTTGTTACAAAAGCAGAGTTGTCAAGATGAGAGAGTAAAACCTCAAACTTCTACTAATAAGGATTTCAGGAGGGAAAAAAAATAAATTAAACCTTAATTGATTGTTAAGAAGCCTCAACCTGAATGCTGGCAAAGACACTCAATAATTGTGAGAGCAGGAGGTTTGAAGAAACAAGTGCTAATGATTTCTGCTGGAAATGGCACATTGAGAACGTACTATGCACATTATCTGAAATTTTGAATCAAACATAACTAGTACTTTTACATTTAATCTCCAAAATATTGGGACAGTGTGTGATTTAGATGAATTTGTTACTTAAACTTTGTATGAATGTACTCTATCTTGAAATAATTGACTAATCTGCCAGGAAAATCTATTTAAAACCAGACTGTGACATTTAGCTGTTCTTTCAGAGGTAAGTAGAAACATACTCTGTTGATTTGAGAACATAGCACAATCTAACACCTGTAAATTCTTCATAATTGGGGCCATAGTCTGTATGTGGGTTGTTTTGAAATTGCTACATCACTAATCAGAAAAAGCAATTGGTTGGGTCTTGAAAGGTCAAAAAAATTTAGTATGAAAGTCGCAATCTGTTTGTTCAGAAGAAAGCCAGGACATATTCATAACTCTGTAGTTTTCTGATTTAGCTTTCTCTTTTAGTACAATTACTTTCAGGGGTGCTTGGCATATGGGAAAATGCCAATCAGAAAGGGATTTTAGCACTATGTTCAGGTTCTGCAAAACACCTGGGCAATAAACCACCTGAAATGCAGAAAGCATTGTCTAGAAAAAAAGAATTTTCATTATAAAACAAACGTAAATTGTAAAACAAAGCAGAAAACATACCAAGGCCTAGCTATATAAACCTTTATAGGTATAGCTCAAACTGAATGTATAACATTGTAATCCTTTTTCTAGAACATGTCACTATCTCTGGTGGAGGATAGTGGTAGAGGTGAGACAAAAGAGTTTAGGACATGGGAAAAGAGGGAAGGATTGGAAAGTATGACCTGTGGGAAATTTATTATATGGCCTTAAACAACTATTTACAATTAAATTCTTAAAGATGCTTGGGTACTGCAACATCCAGATTTGACTCTTTAGCACCCAGCTCAGAGGTATTGAACCAGTAACCCAGAGGATGTCTGCAGCCTTGGGTAAGGGATGTAGTTTTCTAGTATCAAGTATCCTACTTCTCTTGCATATACCCTCACCTGAAACGTAGAAAAGGGGTGATAACCTCCCTCGAAAAAATGACAGCCAGAAGCAATTTGCACTGTCTGTACCCTGCCTGGTTCTGATGAATGCCTGGGAGGACAAAACTGGTCTGGTCAATCAACCTCTTAGTGACAATCAGAAGTTTTTCAGAGTGGTTTTCTGCATATGAGCAGTGGTGTCACTGAAGGTGTCCCTTACCTCCAAGGTAAATTTGACACTAGTCATGTATGCAGTTTTAAGTGCGGAGAGTCCAGTCAGGTAGTTGGGGAAGGACAGCAGAGTTCACCCTTGGAGAATGGTTGGAGAGATATGTCTGCCTCCCCATACAAATTGGGATTTCATTGATTCAAGAGAACCTGAACTGTTAAGTCAGACATACAGTCTTGAAAAATGCAGAGATAGTTTATACACTTCAGATGTGATATCTGACAATATCAGCTTGTGATGAGAAATATCTTTTATTAGATCAGATTATATGTTTAGTAAAAAACAAAAACCAAAACCAAAACCAAACCCAAAACAAAATAAAAAAGTGAGCAGACATACTTTTAACCTTCAGACATTCTTCATGTCTTTTAATAAGAAGACGGAAATTAAAATGGAGACCTACTATTGAATGGACTTCTCAAGACAGTCAGACATTACATGTGGGTGCTCAACCTTGTGTGTCTAGTTGAAAATAGGAACTCTTTCAGTTAGGCATCCCAATCCTTGTTCTCCGAGACACAATAGCTGCCCAGACCTTAAGGCCATATTAGCTGACCAATTAATCTATATTCAACTTTCCTGTCAGCAATGCACAGTAAAAGGATCTGAATATTTCACATGGACTGGATGTTTACTTGGCCTGTCCCAGGTAGCTCTGGAGCCTATGTGGAAGTAATCAAATCTAGCCTGCTTACCCAGCTATTTATGCAGCATTTCTCAAAAAAATGTGTTGCACACAATCAGTCTGCACTTGTTTTTCTGTATCTCTGAATGCAATGCAAGATATTATATGTCCTCCTCGCTGTTTTCTGATTAAATATTGTCTCATATATGCTGCATTGTTATGTCATAGCTTAAGGTTAAAAGAATAACTTACCTATCCTGAACTGCTTCACTTACAGATCTCAGGGACATCCACTTGTAAATTATTCAATAACCTCTATTTTTCACTATCACCTCACAACAAAAAGGATATGACTAAATGAAGGATGGAACTTCTTGGCTGGGATTTATTTCCTATTGCTGAGGTAGTTCACCTTATTCTGCCATGCCAGATAAGACATGTGCCTCTCCAACCCCTGCCAGCACTGACTCCATCTCCTTGAATCAGTAGGAAGAGCTAGGTCCCTCCCATTTTCTCTTCCAATGCTGGCTGATTTTCCTTGTATATTTCCTTTTCCTAGGATCATTTCCTGGACCACTCACTGCTCCTCAGCTGACACTTAGAGGCTTACTACAATCTGACCTCAGCACTACCTATGCTCAGAGTTGTAATACAGACTGGAAGCAAATAGACTATTTTTGGACGTATTGTTTCTATGTCAGCATATTAACAGGGGAGAACAATATCTGTATGAAGACTTTCCTTCAGGTCCCTGAATCTTGGGAGAAAAAATATTGCATCAAATGGTATACTATTTACTTTCAGCAAGAATCAAGAACGATCATCTGGGATGAAACATTTTGCTCTTTTCATCTACCTAAATCTGTGAGCAAAGATCTGATGTCCAGAATAATTATAATCCCAGGAAGAGAATGAGCCATTCACTGACAGAAGTCAGGGAAGGCACTGGACAAGGCAAAACTGTCTCCCACCTTATCCCTGGACCATCTGAAACCTGGTATCCAACACAGAGCTCACTGCTGTGCAACTGTGAGCTGAGATGAAGACTCACAGAAGCCAGGTGAAGCCAGGTGAGGCCTCTCAACTTTGGCTCTCTATAAAAAGCTCCTTCGTTATCTGTGTCCCCCTGTGTATGTGGGCAACATGTGAGCAACACTAAAATACATCAGAAAAGAATCCATCAATTCTGTCCCAGTAAATTAATTTCCAAGTCAGGAGTGAGGGATATCAGCCTAGACACTAGCACAGCTGACCTAGATAGAATAAATCAAATACTTATTTCAGTGCATTTTTGCTTTAAAAGTTTCAGGTAAGAAAAAATTAAGGGAACCAATTAAAATCACATTTAAGGGGACCAAGCCAGGACACATATTCAGATCATTCAGATGCTAAGCATAGGGGACAACTTTAGTTCAGTGATGGAAAGACTAGTTGCTTCTTCTCAATAGGGAAGTTAGAAACTGTCCTAGGTTCAGCTACAGCAGTCATTTTTCTCCTTAGTAGCTGGTGCAGTGCTGTGGTTTTGACTTTCAGCCTAGGAACAACACTGGTAACACCAATGTTTTTAGTTGTTGCCAAGGACTTTCTCAGTCTCATGCTCTGCCAGGGAGGAGGGGAAGCCGGGAGGAAGCAGAGACAGGACACCTGACCCAAACTGGCCAAAGGGGTATTCCATACCACAGCACGTCATGCCTGGTATATAAACTGGGGGGAGTCACCTGAAAGGCCCAGATCACTGCTCGGGTCGGGCTGGGTATCGGTCAGCAGGTGGTGAGCAATCGTATCCTTTCCCCTTGTTATTTCTCTTATCATTATTATTGGTAGCAGTAGTGGTTTGTATTATACCTTAGTTATTGGAGTGCTGTTATCTCAACCCATGGGAGTTACATTCCTCCAATTCTCCTCCCCATCCCTCTGGGAGCGGGGCGGGGGAAAAAGGGGGAGAGTGAGCGAGCGGCTGCGTGGTTCTGAGTTACTGGCTGGGCTTAAACCGAGACAGAAACAAAGCATGTACGTTTGTTTATGCTTTTTACTAAACTTTTGTAAGAGAATATGTACCATATGGCACTTAGAAATATGTACCAAAATACATAAATACAGGACTTGGAGGTCTTTTGTGGGCTTTTTGTAGGGAAGTATATCCACTATGTCCACTTGAAATATTGGTAACATCCTGAATTAGTCAATGATACACAATGACTCTCTTTTACTTCAGCAGATTGCATTGCTGAGAGTTGCATTCGAATAGCAATGCTAACTGTTCACATTTTAATTTATTTCTCTCACCAAAGAGAAAGGAATATGTATTTCTGACTTTGTTTCCTATTTTCTTCTGGAGAGAATCAAACTCTCAATTTCAGTAAGGATACAGACTTCTAATCAAAAGTCAGGACTGTTAGATGTAGAAGCAATCAGGAACATATGTTAACATAAAAATAAAGTTGCTTAGGTTTTAGTTATTATTTAGAAACATAATACTGTATTACAGAAGATCGATTCTGCGAATTGTTGTTTTCCTTTATTGTGTGGGGTGAAAGAAGAGCTTCATTGAAAATACACCAGAATTAATAAGATTAATGAGTGATTTTTGGATTTTTTTTTTTATTACCTCTTTCTACTTAAAAACATAGCATGTTTTTGTCTTCTTTGCCTGTACCAAGTAAGTCATCCTACTTTCCAATATACAACTAACATGAAGTCTAAGCATCACTGAGATGCTATCTAAACTTTTAAATTAGGGGTTGAATGGCACTGATTTTCAGCCCTTATGCATTCCCTCTGCACAAAGGGAGAAAATTTTACCCAGGGAACTTAGAGTTTTATCCTGCTAATTAATTATTTGGAGATTAATAGATTTTTACTGCTGGCCAGTAATCATCCATCTGTGCAGCTTGCTTCGGTGACATTTGTTCTCTCTTCTGATGTTTGTACAAATAGTCTGAGCTAATAATTTAAAATGTAGCAATGCATTTCTTACAGTATCTATAACTTACGTAGATCTTATGAAGTTTTCTATTGTATTCCAAGGTTTTATACTGGAAATTGAAAATTATGCAATGGACAAAGGAATGAAAGAAATTATAAATTAGTCAGGATGTCAGCCCACATTCCATGAACATAAAAGTGATCTTGTTTTAGAACTTTGTGGGGTTTTTAGGTCGGTTTGTTAGCTGTAATTTGGGTCAATTAGGACTGCATTCTGTAAAATATTAGCATTTGCATCCATGATGTTAGTGTTCATTATATAAATAAAAAAGCTAAGATCTAGAGACATTGCTTGAACATAAACCTTTGTGAAATTCTCCGAAGTAGAGCAATTTATTTCAGTAAATGAATGCCTTACTGCTATCTCTGCATTGCACTGCTCTGGACACTGCAAATCCATCCACTCTACTGTGGTGCAGTCAAAACCAAAATGGACATAACTAATTGTCAGACAGATTATAGGGGATAGAGCAGAGTAAGTTACATCTTCTTTCTCAGGGCACTAGTGAGTATGCAGGTATTTTCCCTTTCATCTGTATACATTTTATTAAGATCTTAAAGAACGGTGTGTTCAAAGGCATTGTGAGAGGTGGGATAGGGAGGGAAGAATTAACTTAGTGGTCCTTTTGTGATTATAGAGCCTGTAAGTGGAATTATATTTTTAAGCTTCCTTTCTTTACTCACTACACCTTTGAAAAAACAAAACACAACAAAACAACCTCCAACCTAGATAGATATTCTGTCAAAAAAGCTAGGGATGAAATATGACTTCTTCAACACATAGCATCTGAATTTAAAGTTGTAGACAATGAAAGGAGCAATCCACCATCCCATTATTACTGACATTCTGCTTCCTTGCTTCTGAATCTT
>NW_009921403.1:25580-46387 GCF_000696875.1 Nestor notabilis | reverse complement strand
CTGCTGACTTTTCCCTAAGACCTGTCTGATGTAAGTTCTCATGCTGAATATGCTCAGTATGTTCTCATGTTGAAAAATTCCCTAAAAAGCTATCCACTGGGCTCTTTAATTGGACAGCTTTGAGGTGGAGAGTCAAAGTAGGAAAAGCGGAAAGTGTAACTAAGCTGTTATTCATTGGTCTTCTTTAAAAGGCTGTTGTGATATATAAAGAAAAGATGGTACATATGTACATTGCACATCCCAAACAGTCAATAAAAAAAAAATGGCATTTTTTACATCTTATGAATAAGGTTAAACTTGTGAATCTTATACATTCCTGGATGGCTGGGGGTTTTAATGTATTTCTTTCTTCATGGTGTTCATAAAATGTAAGCAAGCTCAAGGATTTTAAGGAGTCTGAACAGAGGTGTCTCCCATGTTCCCTATTTCTCCCTGTTCTGTCTACCAGTTCTCTGCTGAGCAGTGGGACTGTTGTACTATCAAGTCTTTTTCCTCATTTCATTGAAGTTCAGCCTAGCCTTCCAAGCACACTTAAGAAAATAATGAAAGAGTTTATTTCATCTTATCTCTGCACAAATCCATGTTTTGTTTCATTAGGAGGATAAAACATAATAGGGGGTCTTGAACTCTGTAAAGGCAGGACAACAGCTGGCCTAACATATTCCCTTTCCTTCTTTCAACTGAAATTTTTCTATCTGCTAGTCAATGAAATCTGACAATGATAAACTCATCTCAAAATACGCAACAGCACAGTTCTGACTGAGAAGACCCAGTTTCAAAGCCACTTCCTACCTGATTAGGTCTTCCAATGACAAGTAGTTAAATCTAGCCATTTGTTTTACCTTTTGCTCTGCTTTTACTGAATATAGAGACATATGGGGAAAAAAAATGTTTGTTTTATCTTTCTCTTTAGGCAATCAAATTAAAAGTTTTCAGATCAGGTGGATTTTTATCACACTGAAAATATCTTTATTCACATAGTTCTATTTATTGAAAGAAAGTGACTCTAACTTCTGTATCAGGTTTTGATTTAAAATTTTAATGTACTGGAGAATTCACTGCAAGAGAATAATGGGTTTGCATAAAAGTTAGTTCTCTTCCTTGGTAAGTAATATGTGCTCAGTTCCTATCTGAAATTGTCTAGTTTAAATTTTCAGTCAGTGGAATTTTTTGCTGAATTAAAGAGCCTTCTATTAGTTTAAATCTGTTCTTTAAAATAGTTATGATCTATGACCATGGCAACACATAATCTTGGTCTGCTACCTTTTGACAGCTTTCAAAAACAGTATCGACGAGTTTAGCTCTATCACTGAAGCTGACAGATGCAAAAGACGTAGAGTATTACAAAATATATTTCAATATATCTTTTCTGAAAAACAAGGAAATCTCAGAAGAAAATTCTTTTAGTCTTCTGTACTAAACTGTTCTGCTGAAAAAAGCAGAAAATATTTTTTGTTACAATGCCCTTCTATCTATTTTCATTATTCTCTTTTTCTCCAAGATCTAGAGAAGCCATCAGGGGAGACATCTTTTTTACATATTAACTTAGAAATCACATTTTCCTGTAAAAATGCAAACCAAAGATATAGAAGTATCACCAAAGTGAAGGTCCTTTTTACATTTACTGGGTTTGGTTGCATGTGTTAGAGACAATAGATTCATTCTATCTTTTGAATATTATAATCCAATAAGGGAATTCATTTTGACAATAAAAAAAAAAAAAAATTGAAATTCCCTAAAAAGAAAGGGGAAAAAAAACAATGTGAGTGTGAAGTGGTTTGCAGAGAGAGAATCAGGATTAAAAGTCTTGCCTGTTTATAGCCAAGGAAAATGGAGAAAACGACCTTTACAAGCAATCAAAGGATCCTGCCTGAAATAAGCTGAATTGATGAAATCATTCTGATTTTCCTATAGTGAAAGATTTTTTGTGCTCTGGTGTCTATTCATGAAATGTGGAGAAGTCTATAGGCATTGCAACATGCACCTTCCCCTAGCTTCCCGAATATGGAATTAGAGTCTTAGGGTACTGCCCTAATGTGACAAAGATTACTTGCTCGTCTATACAAAGTAGCAGAGTAAAACACCTGTACTTCCAGACAGCTTAAAGTCAGGGTATACTCTTAGACAATGGGAAATGCAGTATTAAATCTCTTGAGAAAATCTCTCGATACTGAGTTAGATAAGAAACTTGTTCCCCTTGCATCCACCTGCTGCCTGAAAAGTCATAGAATGGTTTGGGTTTGATGGGACCTTAAGATCATCTAGTTCCAACCCTCTGCCATGGGCAGGGTGGTCTCTAAACCACGTTGCCCAAGGCTCTGTCCAACCTGGCCTTGAACATTCCCAGGGATGGAGCATTCACAATTTCTTTAGGCAACCTGTTCCAGTGCCTCACCACTCTCACAGTAAAGAACTTCTTCCTTATATCTAATCTAAACTTCCCTTGTTTAATTTTGAAGCCATTACCCTTTGTCCTATCGCTACAGTCCCTGATGAAGAGTCCCTCTCCAGCATCCTTGTAGGCCCCCTTCAGATATTGGAAGGCTGCTATGAGGTCTCCACACAGTCTTCTCTTCTCCAAGCTGAACAGCCCCAACTTTCTCAGCCTGTCTTCACACAGGATGTGCTCCAGCCCCTTTATCATCCTCGTGGCTCTCCTCTGGACTTGCTCCAACAGCTCCATGTCCTTCTTGTGTTGAGGACACCAGAACTGTACACAATACTCCAAGTGAGGTCTCACAAGAGCAGAGTAGAGGGGCAGGACCACCTTCTTCAACCTGCTGGTCACGCTGCTTCTGATGCAGCCTACGATACAGTTGGCTTTCTGGGCTGTGACTGCACACTGCCGGTTCATGTTAAGTTTCTCATCAACCAACATCTCCAAGTCCTTCTCCGCAGGGCTGCTCTGAATCACTTCTCCACCCAACCTGTAGCTGTGCCTGGGATTGCTCTGACCCAGGTGTAGGACCTTGCACTTGTCTTGGTTGAACTTCATGAGGTTGGCATTGGCTACCTCTCAAGTGTGTCAAAGTCCCTCTGGATGGCATCCCTTTCCTCCAGCATATCAACTGAACCACATAGTTTACTGTCGTCAGCAAACTTGCTGAGGACGCACTCAATCCCACTGTCCATGTCGCCAACAAAGGTGTTGAACAGGGTCGGTCCCAACACCGATCCCTGAGGGACACCACTCGTTACTGCTTTCCAACTGGACATTGAACCGTTGACTACAACTCTTTGAGTGCAGCCATCCAGCCAGTTCTTTATTCACGGAAGTCCATCTATCAAATTGATGTCTCTCCAATTTAGAGACACAGATGTCGTGTGGGACAGTGTCAAATGCTTTGCACAAGTCCAGGTAGATGACATCAACTGCTTTGCCGCTGTCCATCAGTTCTGTAGCCCCATCATAGAAGGCCACCAAATTGGTCAGGCAGGATTTCCCCTTAGTGAAGCCATGCTGGCTGTTATCAACCACCTCGTTGTTTTTCATGTGCCTCAGCATGCTTTCCAGGAGAATCTGCTCCAAGATTTTGCCGGGCACAGAGGTGAGACTGACTGGCCTGTAGTTCCCTGAGTCTTCCACCTTCCCCTTCTTGAAAATGGGGGTTATATTTCCCTTTTTCCAGTAGTTGGGAACTTCACCTGACTGCCATGGTTTTTCAAGTATGATGAACAGCGACTTAGCAATTTCGTTTGCCAGCTCCTTCAGGACCCATGGATGGATTTCATCAGGTCCCATGGACTTGTGCACGTTCAGGTTCTTAAGGTGGTCTGGAACCTGATCCTCTTCTACAGTGGGCCTAAGGTCTTTGTTTTCACAGTCCCTGCATATGCCTTCCAAGACTTGGGCAGTGTGGCCAGAGCACTTACCAGTGAAGACTGTGGCAAAGATGTAATTAAGAACCTCAGCCTTCTGCAAATCCAGGGTAGCCAGTTCTTCTGTTTCCTTCTGGAGAGGGCTCACATTATCCCTAGTCTGTTTTTTGTTAGAAACATGCCTATAGAAGCCTTTCCTGTTAACTCTGACATCCCTGGCCAGACTCAATTCTGTCTGGACCTTAGCCTTCCTGACCTGATCCTTAGCTACCCAGACAACATCCCTGTAGTCTTCCCAGGCCGCCTGTCCTCACTTCCACCTTCTATAAGCTTCTTTTTTCCCTCTAAGTTTCCTCAGCAGCTCCTTATCCACCCATGGAGGCTTCCTGGCCTTCTTGCTCCATTTCCTTCTTGTCAGGATGCAATGCTCCTGAGCTTGGAGCAGGCGATCCTTGAATATCAAGCAGCAGTCTTGGGCCCCCTTGCCCTCAAGGGCTTTACCCCATGAGATAAAAAATGAGAGATTTTGCTTTCAACTTTGTGGATCTTATTTTTCATGCCCTTTGGTTTTATTTCAAGTATTTTAAATTCAATATTTATTGTCATGAAGAATGGAATGAAACATGTTGAATCATAGAATCATAGAAAGGTTAGCGTTGGAAAGGACCTTAAGATCATCTAGTTCCAACCCTCTGCCATGGGCAGGGACACCTCACGCTAAATCATGTCACCCAAGACTCCATCCAACCTAGCCTTGAACACTGTCAGGGATGGAGCATTCACAACTTCTTTAGGCAACCCATTCCAGTACCTCACCACCTTCACAGTAAAGAACTTCTTCCCTACATCTAACCTAAACTTCTCCTGTTTAAGTTTGAACCCAGTACGCCTTGTCTTATCGCTACAGTCCCTGATGAAGAGTCCCTCTCCAGCATCCCTGTAGGCCCACTTCAGATACTGGAAAGCTGCTGTGAGGTCTATATTGAACAAAAATATTTCTTTTTTCCCCACGAAAATGAAGAAGCATAAGTCAGCCTACATTAATTTCTCCTTAGCTGTATATTTTCAATAAGCTGGAAACAAGTCACTTTCAGGTAGTATAAATAATTGAATCCTTTTTCTGTATTGCCAGTATGCTTTTTTTGACACCACTCAGAAGAAAAAGCTTGAAGAAAGGCCAATACCTATTTTATACCTCCTAGGTATCTCATATTGCAGACCAATATGCAGCTGAAGGGGCATGACCAGTTTCCTCTTCCTTTCAACTAGTTTGGCACTGCAATGAGAAAACAGAGCTAGAAAATTGCACTTCCAGATATATGCTGAAATGGTTGTAATCCTTTTGGTGCTATATTTTGCATTGTATTTTGTAGTTTTTGTGATGATGTTTAGTACTTCTAAACACCCATGGCAGGGGGGTTGGAACTACATGATTTTAAGGTCCTTTCCAACCTGCATTATTCTACGATTTTATGATTCAGATATGAAATATATAATACGAAAGCATTATTTTATGGAATATGAAAATATTATTTTATTCCATTTGTTTGTGGAAGCTGTGATCTGTTTTATATGATTCTATGATATGGTTAATTGACCATGAAGACTTTATTGGAAATTAGATTTATTATACAATCTAAGTCCTTATGTGTGGTACATTCAGGTCATGCTGCCTTTGTCTTGTGTCTATCAGATCTATCAAATAATGAGTGGAATAATCAGTATTTAACCTAGAAAGACTTTTTCCAGGGAATTGCCTTAGAATTTCAGCCAGATAGAAATGAATGTATACAGCAGGTGGAACAAAGGGCAAAAACATTAATCACCTGCAAAGAAAATAATAACACTACCACTCCCCACAAAAAAAAAAAGGAAAAAAGGAAAAAAAAAAAGAAGAAAAAAAAGTAAAAGGGTAGGCTGTCTTTCAAGTTAGGAGCTATATTTATAACAAATTCTGAAAAAGCAGACACTGAAAGCAGCATAGCAATTCAACTTCTGTTTGATGGTGGAAACACTCAAGCGTTGAAAAGCTCCTTCTACCAACATATAATCATAGAATCATAGAATAGTTAGGGTTGGAAAGAACCTTAAGATCATCTAGTTCCAACCCCCCTGCCATGAGCAGGGACACCACACACATATAAGTAACTATTAAGCTTATTAAGCTGCCTTTCTGTGAGAAATTCTTTTTTTTAAACTTAATGCCTTTCTGTCCGTCTTTATTTAGCTGGTTATAGATGAATGTCCTCATTCAGTATTATTACCTATGAATTATAGAAGAGAATGACCTCAGCAGCATGATCGAAAAGACAGAAAATGAAAATGAATCTGTTATAAATGATTGCTGGTCAGTGTCTTTGTTCACTTTGATTTTTGATTTCTAATTAGTGATCTAAAAAAGTGTAAATGTTTTCTGGGGTCTATATCATGTTTAAAAATAGCACAGAGCAGACATAAAAGAACAAAAGCAGCCTTACTTTCACAGATACAGTTTAGGATGTAATCAAACAGCAAGTTCTAAAGGAACACCTGCACTGAAACCTTGCCCACCTCCTTCTACTTATTCTCTGGCAACAAGCCTGATCTGGCCCTCCACAAGCAAGAACAGCTGCAAGAGAGAAAGAAGGCTCATCTTCATCAAAACACTCTTTGAAGCTCTTCTGCGGATAAACATTCTTCATTTATTAACAGCTTAATGCTTTGATAAAAGCTCACTTTGTTAAGTAGTTTGGCTTTCAAGAACTGCTCATGTAGATATTTGCATGAAGTTTATAAGGACTTTCAGACAACATGGGATTGCCGGAAATACTGGTGAAAGCATAGAAATAAAAACAGAGACCATATTCCTACTAGGGAAAGTTTTTTTTTTCAGCAGGCTTTAACATTTTCTGAATTATCATAGTCCTCTATCTATGAAAGTGCCATTATATATAATGCTGACAGATTTGTGCTTGATTTTGAGTAAGTCAGTGCAAAGGCAAGTTTAATGCAACATATGCTGTTATACCTATAAGAAGCAAAATTACAATGAAAATTTCAAACTTAGTGTAACTTAAATTAACAGTGACTTACATATCCAGAAGAAAAGCAAGCAAGCCAGAAAATACTGCCTAGTCATAAATTGTGTAACTAACTGCTTTAGGTCATAATTTCTCCTAACTGCACATTGTAAATCACTGATATTTGTCTTCAAAGTTGTCTTTAAATTACTAGTGCTGCCTTCTTGTCAGAAACTGAAAGGCTGAAACATCTCAAAGTGACTATCTGACTGTATGAACTAAATCCTTTGATTTATCATGTTAGGAATTAGTTCCTATATTTTCCATGGCAAAACCTGTTCACTCTTACCTTCATGTTTCATGAAATATTTTATAGTAACACATCACAGGCATTTATTTTGGTGGTAAACAGACTTTCTCATGTGGTTCCAGATTAACAAGAGTTTTATTTGGGTTTTTTTGGAGCACTCTAGAATTACTCGTTTAGTGTATAAAAAATAAAGTGCTTAAAGGCTTTAAGAAACTTTCTTTGAAAGACATTCTGGTCTTGGCAAATGTTAAAGAAGAAACATCCTTTGGAAAAAAACCTGTTACTTCTCCATAGTTATAAAATAAAACAAAAAACAAACAAACAAAAAAAACCCCACAAACAAAAAAAAATCCAAACCAAAAGAAAAAAAATCAGGATTAATCATTTCTTTGTATTTATTTAGCAGTCTTGTATGTTTGGTTGGTTGGGTTTTGCGTTTTTTTTGGGGGGGTGGTTTTTTTTTTGTTTTGTTTTGGGTTTTTTTTGCTTTAGTTTTTTTCTTACTGCATTTCTAAAACCTGCTTTAAAAATATAAGTATTATGAGCTCAGTCAGATTTTAGAAACTATTGACTGTCAGCTATTCCTTTGTATTCCAAACTGGGTAACTGACCAAAGTAAGATCAGATAACAAAATATATGGCCCACCACTGAAAAAAAAATAAAAAAAATGAAAGAAGTAACCACTGAGGAAATTAACTGAAGACCAACTATAACAACAGAAGAAATGGGTAAAAAATCTATTGTAGTATTTTGCTAGAATGAATCTACAGGAAGTCAGTGAAATTAAGGTCACAAAGATGATTAAGGACTGGAGCATCTTTCACAGAATCAAAGGCTGAGAGAGCTGACACTGTTTAGTCTGGAGAGGAGCAGGCTCTTTGTGGGACATAGGGTCTTATTGAGGTGTATAAGTTCCTAGTAGGGTGGGTTGAGGGTAAACAAGAGGAAGCCGGGCTCTTTTCAGTGATGCCTATTGACAGAACCAGAGGCAATGGGCACAACCTGAAGCACAGGACCTGTTACCTCTGATCAGGAAACTCTTTTTTGCTGTGAGGGTGACTGAGCCCTAGTGTAGATTGCCCAGAGAAATGGTGGAGTGTTCCCCTTTGGAGATAACCAAACTGGCCGCAAACCTGAGCAACGTTCTCTAACTGATCCTGCTTGAACATTGAACTAGATCCCAAGAGGCCCCTTCCAGCCTCAGCCCTCCTGTGATTCTGTGAAACACTTCCTGGCATGACAACAGTAGTTAGGAGCCAGGAGATGCTATCCATCCATCTTGTTAAAGAATGTTACTGGTCTGAGTATCCAAAGTAGTTGTTCATGGGTGTTAGCACTTTGTTAAGTCTAGGATAAATACAAATCATTTGATGAGATTCAGCAATGTGGTAAGTATTTACTTTTAGCTATTTTTCCTAATTAATGGGAATTATCTTAAATTTTAAAACAAGTATTTTATGTTTAAATGATTTCTACAGAAATCATCAAACAGATAAGATTTAGAACAGTTTAAGATACATTGGGGTTTTAAGATAAGAAATATGTTTAATTTCTGTTGTTGAAATTAATCGTATCTAACTTTATACACGTTGCTGACAATTCCAGATCCCTCTGCTTAGCCTTCCTATGCAGCAGGGTTACAGGCTTTTTCCACTTTTGACAGTCCTCCTTTTCAGGCTGATCTCCTACAACCAACTTCTGTCACTCTTTAAGCGTTATATCGCTAAGGGCTAATCACAGCACACACAGAGACTCAGTGCAGCTGAAGGAGCAGTGGTGGGCAGAGGAAACCCTGTAACCTAGTGAGGGCAAGCGGCACAACCAAATCAGTGACTTTTCACGCTCAGAAAAGATGTGTGATCAAAGACCCTGAGATATGAATTTTCACAACATATTCCACCAACTTAAGGTATAATAAAGACCATCGCTTTCTCCACAATATACTTCTTACTGTTCAATAAATGTAAAAAAATACTTGCCTTTTTTCAAATCTGCGTCTCCCTCATCTTTTGGGATTAGCTAACCACACAGATATGGGTCAATACCTTCTCATAATCATGGTTCTTGATCCAGCATCAGGATGCTCCTGAAGACAAACCTATACAATAACCTTGCTTTTGTCACAAATAGAATTCTGTAAGATAAATATTTAAAAGTTGTAGGTTTGGGGGCATGGTAGCATGGAAAACTGTTTAATCATACTTAATTTCATCAAAATCGAGGTTTAATTAAAAAATTAAGTTTTAATTAAAAAATTAATTCCTCAGAATCTTTGAAACAAATACTTATCTCAGAAATAGAAATGCACAGAGGTAAGAAAGAGGTAAATGTGGTGAGCCACCATTAGAATAAAATCTTCCTACACAACCTTAATGAAGAAAAAGAAAATGGGAATGTATTAAGGACACTATAGTAAATGCCTGAATTAAAACCAATACCCTATACCAAAAAAAACCCTAACCTAATCTAAACTAAATCCTAAACTTTTCAGTGTTTTACAGACTGGCTAGAAAGCTGAATCTTTAAGATTCAGCAGCACACAGCCGTTTGATTGCCTCTCTCCCCTGGTATTTATTTCTGCACACAGGGGATGCAGAACAACAGAACAGGACTGGACTAGACAAAAAATTAAAATCACAGTACAAAAATATTAACTTGTAATTCAGTTCAGAGGATTAGTGTTCACTCTATTTCTTTGAAATACAAGAATGACATGTTTGTGACCTTCATCCACAACAGATATGTACACGTTCAAAGAAGAACAAAGGCAAAAAAACCCTCATAACCCAACTGAAAGCAATGAATTTTCGTGAATATATTTTGTTTTTTGCGTGTCATAATGCTTTTAAATTTCCTAATTAACTTAAGTTACTCTAGGAATCCCTTTTCATATGGTCTTTCTTCTGCAAATCATTGCAGCTGAAATTTTTTTCAGTCAGGAAATTACATAGGTTCAACTCGATTCAATTTTTAAAAATGCATGTCTAATACGATATTTATATGGGAAATATTAAATTAGTAAGATTTGCCTGTACTTTGTAGCTCTTACATTCAATACATGAAATTCAGATAAAAATCTGCAGTAACCTCAGTTACTTTGGAACTGGTTTTGTATTAGTGAAGTAAATATATAGAACAGTTGAAGAAATATTTAAAATATTCTTTTCTGTATTGACATACCTTGTAGAATCTTAATAAATGCTTCAAGAGTCTTATTTTATTGCACTTGAAGAAAAAAATTGACATAATTTTTCACACAGTGTGAAGAAGTGATGAATATAAAAATAATAAAATACAGATTTTGATAATGTCACCACATTTGACTTCTCTTGCATTAAAAGGTCAGAGTCAGAGTATTTTGTAAGATTCGAATGAAATTTCAAGACATATAGGGCAGAAACTTCCGTAGTTACTTGGTTATATTAAAAGGTTACTAGTTCATAGGCAGAAAAGGTGTCTTTAGCTTTGACATGCAAAGTGCACTATCACAAGAGGTGTTCATATTTGAAGTTGCTCTTTTAACTGTTTTTTTTTGTGGATATATTAGGCTAGATTAATTTTATCAAGGAGATTGAAAAAAATTAAAAATATTAAAAAGTTTTATAAACAAAGAAATAGGATGGTTTTTCATGCCTTATATTTAAAACTTGTATTTCTGAAAGGTACTTTGTCTATTCTTACCCATGTCTAACAAACAACTGTAAACTATGTAAGAACTGGAAAATAGGTTGAACCACTTATTTTCAAATATCTATATTTTGAAATGTGGGATGTGAACTAGCAAGCCAACATTTAAATACTAATATTATAAGAGTAAGTGTCACATAGACAATAGGACATTGCCCCTATAGGACAATAGTTAAATTAACTGAAAACCTAAATTTTGGAAATAAATTTGTTGATTCTCTTATTATTAAAAATATTTTCTTAATTTACACAAAGTTTTTTATTTTGTTTTGAAATAATAATTGTTTTTATTTAAGAAATGAACTGCTTCTACATCTATCTTGGGGATTTCTTCGTAAGTCCACAAATTGATATAGTGAACTAGAATTCTGAAATGGTATTAGTGCGACATCAAGTAACAAAGTCCCAAAGGAAACTAAAGCTTATTTCTTATTACTAAAAGAGTAGCAAAGAAATAATCATGTAAAGTATGTCATATGATGTACAACAGATAAAATCCGCTTTTGTACATTGTGCCTGCAAGAACTTTATAATTCCCAAATCTTAACACGGGGTCATACAAATATCTGTTTACACTTAGCACAAGAAGACTATTACACAAAGTGAAAAATTGTGCTGTACTGTCCTGTCTATTGTACTCTACAAGCAACTTCCTGGACTTTAAAGAAGAGATTCTGACATCCAAGCAGTGATGCCTTAAGGAGTTTGGAGGCGACTAAGGTGTTTCAGTCACTAGGGGCAGGATTCCGCTGCACAGACACAAAGTATTCCTTGCATTGGCACATGATGGGTAGACATCATACAGGACCCATGAAGTGCCGTCTGAGATGATCCAGCTGCTGCTCCAGCAGAGTTTGAGTCTCTCACGGTCTCTTGATATAACAGTATCACTAATTGAAATTCTATTGACAACTAGAAGAGTTTTGGCACTTAACTTACACATACATTGCTAACACATAATTTATGTATCTAAAAATATAACTGAATATCACTATTCCAGGAAAACTGTATGGGAGAAGCTCAAAACGAACTAGACAAAGATTTTCTGTGTATGGTAATTTAAATAAAAGTATACAGTAATTTTATTTTTTAATTTGTAGGGAAGAAACATCATGTCTGTATCCAAGCTAGAATGAATATTTCACATAGCTTAAACACAAGATTTAGCATACTCAGACTTCAAAGGTCTTATAGAAAATCTTGTTGCTCCACAAAATTTTATCAAGAATGTTTGAAAATCTGAAAAACTTTCTTCCTAAAACCATGATGTTAATTTTAAGAATGGTGTGTCCATGTTTCTGCAATGTCCTGCAATCCTGTCATGGTTTAAGCTGAACCCAGGACAAATGCCCATAATGATAATTCTTGCCCTAGCTATTGGGACATGGAAGATGATTGCTAAAAAACTAAAATAAAATGTTGTAATATTGTTTCAGTTGTATGTATCCATGGCATTAACATATTAGAACACAAGATCTGCTTCACTGGATCAACAGCCTGGTCCAGTTTCATTTCTGATACTCGATGTGTTTAACTGCTTTAAAAGAAGGTGTAGGAATTATTGTATAACTGTCTTCTCCTTCTTTCCACTTTGATCTTTAATAGAGCTAGAAAAATGAGAAGAATGTGGGAAAGAAAGTAGTGATAAGCCAATCACAAGCTATTACTGAAGAAAATCATAGCTCATTAAAATTAGTCTTTTGCTCAATTAAAGCATATTCTGGGTTTCTGTATGAGAAATGCTTGTAAAAAAACAACTTGATTTTACCTGCCCTGACATTTCAGAGTCACTGGTAAAGTACTTTCTCATCTGACCAGCTCACAGGATACAGAACAGAATTGCAGAGAGAAGTAGGAGGCAGAGGTAGCCCTTCACATTCCATGGTCTCTCCTTCCTCATAATCATCCTGCCCAAGGTAGCAGTGGCCATCAAATTAGTGACTGCAGTCACAACCAAGCAAATAGTTCTTCGTCAACAGGGCCTGAAATCACCATAATAAGACCAGTAGAAGCGACAGAGAAAAGGGTTGTCCTACCTCCCATTCCTCCAATAGTGCTGTTATAAGACATCAAAGGAGGAAGTTTCTCTCTTCACCTGTTCCCACTCATCTCTTCTTTTTTTTCTTTTTTTTTTTTTCTATTCCTACTAGAAAACTATAAAATTGTCAGTGATATATTGTGCCTTGCACATACGTCATGTGGGTCCAGTGCCCATATCTCTGTCCACTCCATGTAAGTGCTGGAAAATGTTATTGAGATAAAATCACTTATTGACCATAAAAATGTCTAGTATGTTTCATAGTGCATCTCATTAATACTATAGTCAAAGCTATACATTGTTCTTTAATTACTCACTGACCATCCAATAACTAAGATTTACTAACTGTCCAGAAAAAACAAAGATACCAGCCAACCACAGTACTGCAATCAAAGCTCTTATCCATCATTGGATATATTCAGCTTACGTGAATCACTAGTATAGAGAGATTCAAATCAGTTAATGAGCCAGTTAATGAATTTTGGCAAACAAGTAGACAAAATGCAATTCTGCGTGTCAAAACTGAGTGACATAAGCTCGGTCTCCCTAATGGAAATAACCTTTTCTATTAGGGTCAATAATTTGGAAAAGTAAATTAATAAGAAATTTCAAGTCAAGGAAGCTATAAAATATGTGTAATATCAAGCATTTTAGGAATAAGGAGTTTATGAATAATTGAACCACTAATAGTAATACAAAGGTTAATGTGGCTGGAAAGGTTAAAACAGACATTAAAAAATGAAATGGAGAGGGGTTTTTAACAGCTTTAATTTCCTGAAGCTATAACAAGATAGACTATGTCAAAGGGCTATAACACAGTTTTCCTCATTCTATTACAATGGAAAACAAATGGTTAGAATTTAATCTTCCTCATCTTGATATAAATCAAAAGAAACCGCATGGACTCAATGGAATTTCTCTGGGGTAAAGCTAGGAACACAATAATTATAGTCAAGATATTAATGGTTCAGATGAAATTGTATAGTTGAGGGTAAAGGTACTCAATGAAGAAGAGAAACATGCATTTTGAATTGTTAAAAAACCAATTGTGTACAAAAATGGTGATGGCAAATAAAATTTGAAAGCATATTCTTTTTATATTTCCTGGTAATTTCTTTATTATTCAGTGGTCTTGTCTTGCCTCATGGAGCCATTTCTTTTCTGTATGGATTTATTTCCACAGATCAGGATTTCTACTCCACAACCCAAACATGCTTACTCCCACACACACCAGTGATGACCCCTGCCCTGTGCCACCACATCAGTGGAAGGGAACTGGGTACTCACTCCACCCGCTTGATGTGTCAGGCCCAGTTGGGTGTCTGCTCCACTCTATCTGACATACATGGATGTGGATACTGAGAAGATAAATGGAACATTCATGGAAATTTAAGGAATGAAAGAATGTATTATAGACATTATATCTAATGTCAGCTAACTTGGAAATGACTGAATTTCTAACACAGATGTCACTATAGTTAAAGGTTTAGGAAACACTGAATTTTACTTTATACATATGTATCTATATAATTTATTATTTGTTCTAAGTTATTGTTTTAAAAATATGAATAATATAAAAAAGCATAGATCTCAATATTGAAATGTACAATGAAAAAAGGACCCTTTTTAGCACAAAAATGTCTGTATTCTACCTTTTGTCTGTTCTGTATTTTATCATCCTCAGCAAAAAAGAAATAGTAGCAGAAAATACTTAATCTACAGATATAATTATGCTGTCACTTTTCTATACTTGAAATGGATAAATTCTCTACAGTACCTGCATAAATACAGACGGTGCTGTATTAAGGAAGGAAGGGGGAAACAATTGTCAAGAACATGATTTGTTTTCTACAAGCAAATGCGGAGGAATCAGCAAGAGCCCCAGGAAAGCCAGAATAAAATACGCAAATAGGTAAGTCACTACAGTAAGCACTGAAAGTTGAAGTCACAGAGATAGTGTGTCCCAGAAACAAGTGACAGTGTTTCACTTATCTCAATTACACCAAAGGATTTCAAGTACTAACTCCCCAGGTCACGGCAGTCTGACTAGATGATGCAAAGGTAAGTTCTCAAATAGGAACTCTTAATTCAAAGAACATTGGTGTGATCTGTATGATAAGATTACCTCCTGAAGAGATCAAAAACATGTTAAAATCATGGGAGCTGAGGAAATCTGTCCTGGAACAGAATTCTAAAGAATGCCAAGCATCTTGGTGCTTTGAAACTTTTATCTAAGTTACTCCATTTAGACCCCACTTCAGCAAAATATTTCTCTCCATTTCATGGGATTCATTCAACCTCACTTTAGCTTAATTTAGATTAATATATTAAAAAATTTTGGTCCCTCTATGGACCCAGAGGGGCATCACCGATTCCTGTTTTCTGCTTGGATATCGAGCTGTTGACAGTAACTGTTCAGATGCATCCATGAAACCAATTCCTTATCTATCTAACAGTCCATCCATGAAACCCATACCTCTCCATTTTGGAAGCAAAAATGTTTTGGGGTTCCATATCAAAAACCTTACGGAAGTCTAGGTAGATGACATCAGTTGTTCTTCCCTTGTTTACTGATGTAATCACTCTGATACAGAGGGACATTTTATTAGTCAGGCATGACTTGCCTCTGGTGAAGCTGTGTTGACATCGCCTCTTTGTCTTTCATATGTTTGGAGATATCTTCAAGGAGGATCTGTCCTATGATCTTACTGGGCACACAGGTGAGCCTGACTGGTTGATAGTTCCCAGGGTCCTCCTTATTAGGCTTTTTAAAAATTGATGTGATATTCCCTTCAGTCACTGGGGATTTCCCCTGACTGCCATGACTTTTCAAACATCATGAAAAGTGGCTTACTGACTATATCACCCAATTCCCCAGGACCATGGGATGCATCTTATTGGGTCCCATGGGCTTGTGTATCGTAGAATGGTTTGGGTTGGAAAGGACCATAAAGATCATCTAGTTCCAACCCCACTGTCATGGGCAGAGACACCTTCCAGTAGTCCAGGTTGCTCAAAGCCCTATCCAGCCTGGCTTTGAAGGCTGTCAGAGATGGCATGTTCACATCATCTCTGGGCAGTCTCTTCCAGTGTCTCACCACCCTCACAGTAAAGTTCCTCAGGTGGTCTCAGATCTGATCTTCTTCTACATTGGGAGGGTCTTTGTTGCCCCAGTCCCTGCATTTATGTTCAGGTACTTGAGAGATGAGTGACTGCCAGTGAAAACGGAGGCAAAGAAATTATTGAGTACCTCAGCCTTCTCCATGCTAGTTTTTAGCAGTTCATCTGTCTTATTTACTGAGGGGTACATCTTCCTTTTCTGAACAACATACCTGTAGAAACCCATCTTATCATTCTTAACATTCCCTGCCAAATTCAGCTCTAGCTGTACCTGAACTTCCCTGACGTCACTGCTACAAATCTGCACGGTGTCCCCCTATTCTTCTCGAATAAATATCTCCAGTTCCACTGTCTGTGCATTTCCTTCTTACACTTTAGTTTGACCAGGAGGAACTCTGATCAAACTTAAATTGCTCCAGCTCTGTTCTGCTCCTTTATCCTGAAGACAGTTTCTCAGGGGGTCCCAGCTACTAAATCCTTACAAGACCTTAAAGTTCCTTTTCCTAAAATTCAGTATCTTGACTCCTCTTCATCTGGTCCAGACTGTGAATTCCATCAGAAGATAATCACTACAGCCCAGGCTGCCACCAATCTTGACATTTTTAATTAGTTCATCTGTGCTGGTAAGCAACAGGTAAGGTCTAGTAATGATTCTCTTCTAGTTGGGCAGTCTATCCCCAGGATTAAGAAATTATCCTCTATTCACTCTAAGAGTCTCACGGACTGCTTACAGCTTGCTGTGCTGCAATATTCATGCCATTCTTAGTGTTTTCATTCAAACCCCCTTACACAATAGGGCATTGTTAGAATTCTTTTTTTTTTTTAACTTAGTAGAAATTAAAACTGTATATATTTATGAATAGTGAACTCTTTCAAACTAATTCTATGAGGATAAAATGCGAAAAGGTGGGATTTTTTTCCCCATAATTAAACAGATGCAGAACATTAACATCAATTTTTCACATCTTTCTGCTTCACAGAGGAAGATAACAAGGATAATAAGGCACAGAAGGGTGACATTACAGATACTATTCCCATGTTTTTCAGATAAACACATGAACCTAAAGATCCAGAAAATATTTAAATCACATCTTGATGTGATTTAACTGTAGAGCATTTGTTGCTCTACAGAGAGAAAAGTGTTCATCAGAAATACATAGTTGATAACATCCTGGCAAATAAAATCTGTTCATCTTGAGATATGCCAGATAAAACAGCTTGATGATGGAAAAAAAAAAAGATACACCAAATAAAAAAAGTCTACGTCTTTATACCTATGTGTATATATATTTACACATAGGTATTTAGGCACATACACTCAAACAATATAATTAAACTCAATATTAGATTTCATATGAGTAAATATTGTTAGAGTGGTCACATCTTAATTTAGCTGGAATGTATTTAAGAATTTTAATGCTGTATTTTAATTTCTTGGTAAAGAAGAGGTAGCCAGCTGTCCATGCAGAACAAAACCTGGGATAGACCAATTAGATCAGCAGTGAACGAAATTCAGTGTTTGTGTAGATCTGTAAATATTTGTTGATGAATAAGTGAACATGACCTTTAAAATGTGGACATTGCCTCTTCACTAATTCCTTCCAACTCTGCAGGTCATCTTTGATATTATTTTTAATACCAACTCCCTTTGATCATGTGGTACTGTTGTCATTGAAAACAGTCTAACAGATTCTAACTTTGAATTCAGGTGAGTGCATACTATGGAAGATGGTGATCATCCAAAGGCCTCAAGGCATACTTTATCTAGGTAAATCTTTAAATCATGTTTGAAGAGCACTGACCTGTACAAGCACTTTATCTTCACTGTATTTAATCAGTATATAGCTAGCACATAATAGGAATCTAACAGTACTTATCTCTGTTTTAAACCGTTTAAGGCTCTGAGGTAAAAGACTGTGGAACTCTTTACTTCAGACCAATGGATATCTACTGTAACACTTTCTTGCAGGTTTTTCATTGTTGGAATTTTTTGCTTAATCCTAAAAGGTTCAAAGATCAGATACTATATTTTCCAAGTTTACCAGACACAATTATTAACCTGTTCTACTCTGATGGCAGTGCTGCAAGGAAAAGAATTATTTCTTTCTTTTTGACATTTCTAATATACCATGATGCACCATTCAGATACAAAATCAAGAGAGAAATTGAATGACTTTTCTTCATTTTCTAATCTTCAATGTGATCGCATAGTGTTATTTGGTTTGGGTTTTTCTTTAACTTCTTATGATTGCCCTTTTGTTTATAGAATGTTCAATATATCCTGCTTTTTATTACTAAGTGAACATTTGCTTCACATTGCAGTTGGATGGAGGAATGACAGCTGATGGGATTTCTGAACTGCCTTTGATGCCAAATTCAAACTTTAAAAGACTTGCTTGAAGTCGAAGAAATTCCAGAGGCACCCAAGTATAAGAGAAGATCTTCCAGGACTGCAAAGTAGATACTCAGTTCATTCACATATTAATGGTGAAACAAGTCCCACAGGGAAGTGGAAGATTCTTTTTTAAATGGTTAAAATAAAGGACTTGAGTTTCCCAGGAATTTGTTCATTCAAAGGGGAATGTTCTTGCCATTGATCAGAGAGTGAGCAGTAAGGCTATATCACTTAATATTTGCTGTTAAAGCTGTACTAGTTTCTACTACATACTCAAGTGCTCTCTTATCCAGAATGGGAAAAAGCAAGAAACTGGTTCTCTGACTGGTGTTCAGTGTTGATTGTGGCCCAGCAAATACAACACTCCAGAATATTAAAGTATCATATAAAACATTGTAAATTTAGCTGACTTTGATGGGGGAAAAAAAAAAAAAAAGCTACTAAATAGCAGCTTAAGAACACTGAGGTGCTGTCTATCGAGAATTAGGATGCAGCCATAAAGAGAAGGGGAACCCTGAGCACTGGTGTGTACAGACAGAAAAAAAGAGAACAGGGATTGAACAAGTGTTAGTAATGACTAAGGAAATTTTAGGTCATCATGCATTAAGTACCTAATATTCACTAAGTATGTTATCTGTATATTTTTATTAATTATGTTCAAACAAGTGAACTGTTTTTCAGTCTGTGAGTCTCCTTTCTAACCTCTAAAGTCTTCATCAGAGAAAAGTATTTTTAAAATAAAAGAAAATGTAAAAATAAATGTTGAAGTACTCTGTATATCCTAGGTTAAGGAAAATTTTTACTACTTTTGAAACATTACTAATAATCACAAGAAAAAGAAAACCACAAAGTTTCCCTCTTTGAAGACATCAATTATCTCTGCAAAAAAGAAAAAAAAATCTTTTGAATGATCACTGAACTCATTTTCTCCTAACATGTGAAACTGAATCCCTATTACAGTAGTTTTATTGGTTATGCAATAAAAAAACCCCCATGAAATAGTAAAACAACACAGCTTTTCTATTTCTCAATACAGCAAAAGTAAGTATGCAAATTTATGCCTAATTACAAGATTTTTTTTCTTTAACTAGCATCAAACTTTTCTCTATCATGTTATTTTTACTTTAGTGTAAGGTTATTTATTTATGGTTTATTGTATACCAATACAATATATGAGTTTTCATACGTCTGAAAATCCAATCTCTTCTGCAATCTGGTAGCTAACTTCATTAATCTATAATAAAAACCTGTAATACACTTAGCAGTATTCATTATATTAGCACTGTGCAACATAAATCCTTTTGACTAATTTAAAAAAAACCTCAAAACTTTTGACAATATTTTCCTAGTACAAAGATTATGATAAAGTCCATGGTCACCTAAGTGGCAATACGGGGTAGAAAACATTTGGCATGATTGTAGAAACATTTTCTTAAACAAGGTTCATATTATTAAATAAAAATAAAAAATTAAAGTTGAAACATACAATTATAAAATTGTTTCAGTTGGAGGGGACATTTAAAGATCATACAGTCCAACCCCTTGTCAAGGGCAGCAACATCTTTCACAAGAACAGGTTGCTCAAAACACCATAAAACCTGACCTTAGACACAAGATGATAGGACTTCCATAACTTTTCTGGTTAACCTATTCCAGTCTCACCACCCTCATCATAAAAGAGGTCATCCTTATGTCCAATCTAAACCAATTCGCTTCAAGTTCAAAACTGTTGAACCTTGTCCTGTCACTACAGGGCTTGGTAGAAGGGCTCTCTCACCTTTCACATAAGTCCTGTTTATATTTTGAAAGGTCCCAGTAAGGTATCCTTGGAGCCTTCTCTTCTCCAGGCTGAACAATCCCAACTCACTCAGACTTCCTTCAGAGGAGACCTGCTCCAGCCCTCTGACCATTTTTGCTACCTTCCTTTGGACTAACCCCAGCAGGTCCGTGTCTTTTTTGTACTGGGAGCCCCAGAACTCAACACAGTACTCCAGGTGGGTTCTCATGAGGACAAAGTAGATGCTGAGAATTACCTCCCTCGACCTGCTGGTCATGCTTCTTTTTATGCAGCACAGGATAGATTGGCTCTCTGGGCCACAAGTGCACACTGCTGGTTTATGTCCAAGTTTTCATCCACCAGCACCACTAAGTCCTTCTTTATACTGCTGCTGTCAATCTATTCATTCCCCAGCCTGCATCTATACTGGGGATTTCCCCAATCCAGGTGAAAGACCTTATACTTGGACTTGTTGAAGTTCATGAGGTTCGCATGGGTCTTCTGCTCAAGGGTGGGCTCAATACACAGATTATACAAGGACCACTTCTCTGGCTGCTTTTGAATGTGCATATACTCCAAACAGCAATGCTTAGCATTATGTGTTTGTGTTTGGAAGTACTTTGCAAACTACACAGAAAAGACACAGAAAAATCTTCAGTGT
>NW_009921403.1:0-25566 GCF_000696875.1 Nestor notabilis | reverse complement strand
TACATTTTGTTAAGTTTAAATTTTGGGGGGAGGGGAAAGATTTTTATTGTATTGAACAATACAATAGATTGGTATAGTATTATTACTATTTCAGCTAGAAGAACTACTATTTGTAATTTGGCAAAGGAATTTGTATGAAGAAGATGGAAGAATTTTTAGCTGCATATGTTTGAAATGCTACTCCAAGCTGTATTTGACCTTTTTCTATTTACTCATGAGTAATGGATGAAGACTTCCATTGTTATTAGAACTGATTTCAGCACATATCTCAAATATCAACTGCCCATGATATATCTGTTTGGTTCTTGAATTTATAGCCTGTGTCACCATATCTTCTTTTAATCATAGAACCATTGAATCACAGAATGGTTAGGGTTGGAAGGGACCTTAAGATCATCTAGTTCCAACCCTCTGCCATGGGCAGGGATGCCTCACTCTAGACCATGTCACCCAAGACTTTGAACAACCTGGTCTTGAACACTGCCAGGGATGCAGCATCTACCCCTTCTTTGGGCAACCTGTTCCAGTGCCTCACCAGCCTCACAGTGAAGAACCTCTTCCTTATATCTAACCTGAACTTCCCCTGTTTCAGTTTGAACTCATTACCCCTTGTCCTCTTACTAGAGTCCCTGATGAAAAGTCCCTCTCCAGCATCCTTGTAGGCCCTGTTTAGATACTGGAAGGCTGCTATGAGGTCTAATTTCTTCAATGGATGTGTAGCTACCCAAATACAATTTTTGAGCCATGTACTTAACTGTCCAAATTGTGTTTCAGATTATATCAACCAGCTTAACTTGAATGGTTGAAGTTGGCTTCAACAGGGCACTAGACTAATCAGTTGTATTTTTTTATGAAATAGTGGGAAAATAATTATACTCTAAGAAACAGTTATTTAAATCACCAGTGGGTGGAGGAAATATATAAGTACATGTTACTGTATTTCAGGTAACACAGCCAGGGTTTCTATTCATAAATATTGATGCATACATGCATGCTTGGGTCTGCCTGTAGGAGCATATAAGAAATCCATTAAAAAAAAAAGTTCAGTTTTATTTTTAAATATGTCTAAATACATACCATATAACTTAATATATGTATATGTATGTACATGTGTATACACAGATGCATTCAAATGTACACATAGGCATATATCCTACATACACATCCATTTGATATATGTACATTATATTCATATGTACCATTATAGAAAACAGAACAAGCTCCTTTAGAAACTCATATTTCTCTCTGAGCAGTGTTATTTTCTTAGAATGCCCTTCAGATTTTTCTTGTATGAAATACAAGATAAAAAGATATTCAAAAGAAAATCTAAATCATTTCAAGAAAAAAAAAATGCTCCGAGCATTTGAAAAGGAAGCTGATTCTGAATACATTATAGATGAAATACATCAGTTAGGATCTTCTAAAATAACATAAATTGCTCAGGAAGGGGTGAAAAGCTTAACCTTTTTTCTGACATTATAAGGATCAGATTGGGAAATTCTACCTGAATGCTACTCTTAGTGATAGAATCTCACAACTCATTTGCTTTGTTACACAAAAATGCTCAGAAGAAGGGAAGAATAAATGTACATCCTTGCTTATACAGTGAGGGCATGAAATACAACAGCATATCCAACAGAATTATTTATTTCAGATAACTGGAAGATATTTTTGCAAGGCTGACCCCAAGTAAGTGTGATAGGTAGGAATAAAATTATATCCAAGGTATACATCCTGAAAGAAATGGTGATTTCCTCAGCCTAAGCTGCCTAAAGATAACAGCTCTGAGGTGGTAAAAACAGAAAGTAATGCATATCCTTTCATTTCTTAAAATGTCTTTGGTCTCAAAGGCAGCTCCAAATGAGCTTAACAAAGAGAAACCACCGACAGTGGGATGCAATATTATCAAGGAATAAAGAAAGCAAGCAGAAAAGCAACTGCAGGAATGAAGCAAGTCTTTTCGGAATGTCTTGAATTGCTTCTCACTGTAGACACTTTAGGTCTTGTAAATGCTTTATAGTACTAAGTACAAAAATTTTATCTTTTATCTTTGACTCAGTAGTCCAGCATTTACTATTATATTTATAAAAATGTCCGACTTTTAATCTAATTACAAGGAAGAAGCAATAATAAAAAAATAAAAAATAAAAAATCCCATATCACAGAGCTATGCCTTCATCAGTGCTTGTGCTTCATGCTTCAGGCTAATTACTTTCTCATACTTATTAGTATATTATAGTGAAATAATAATTCTATGACTATCAGATTTTAGGTTACAGAGTAAGTGTACATTTCACAAATAATAACACTAGAAGGTTACTCTCCCCTCGTTACTCAGTCAATAAATTTTTAAATAATTACTGAATACAAAGATTAAGAAAAAATAAGAGGTAAGCTGAAAGGTGAAAGAAAGATAAAAATTAAAGGGATAAGAGAATACATACTCCCTTTCCTAAGCAACTATCAGCATATAAAGAGAGGGATGAGGAAAAGACAAATGTGGAAGCAGATGTAGAACAGCATATATCTATTAATAATTCCTAGAAAATCGTTCTTCAAAGCTGAGTGTGCATTACTAATTTTATAGAAAAATGTAATCAGAATCTGGAAATAATCTCCAAATCAAGCACTACTAAATCAGGAAAGACTGCATAATATGGTTCAATTTAAGTCCAACTATGATCAGAATGACCAGGGTTAGCTTTCTCAGTTTTATCTCCTTGCTCTAATGAAGTGTTTTAAATAAATATATTTAAAGTCTTTGACATTAAAATTTTAAATGTTGCTTAATTTGTAAAATATGCATGGAATTCTTATTTTTTCCCCCTCTCTTTTCAATATGATCATAATCTTATATTAAAATTCTTGTTAGCAACTACAGAAAGGCAGTGCATAATGATAATACACATACTACATACTGCATACTGCATACTGCATGCTACATACTACATACTACATGCTACTTACTACATACTACATACTACATACTACATACTACATCGAGGTAGTACATAATAATATTAAAAACAATGGTCCTGTATTGATGTGCTTGCCTTCTTACCAAACAACAGCCAAAGTAGAGTGCCCTTATTTCTCAGGACCTCTTTGGAACAGTCACTGAGTACCCAATGAAAACAGATAGCCCTAATAGAAAACTACTCTGCCAGTGATGAAATGTTCTTTTTTAGCTTATTAGTGGAATATAAAGCAGAACAAACTGTAGCTTTTTTTTTTTAAGACTTGGATATTTTCATAAACAGAAGGTGTATGGCCTCAATCTGCCACATGTGAAATCAGAGGGAATTATCTAATATAGAGAGAATTCCCTGATGATAATTTTCATACAGTTTCCTATCCCTCTGTACTTCAGAGTAATACATGGGAATCTTATCTAATTAGTGAACCTGATCCTGACTGTTTAGCATTGGGCTGATTAATGTATATTCTGTAATGTAAGTTTTCCCTAAGGAGAAAGCCCACAGGATAATGTCAGGTTATAATGGATTCACTCTCTAATGTTAGAGACTGAATCAGCTTTCCAATACGTTAAACATTTTTTTCATTCCCTTGCTAAGGAACAATATCTACTTCATACTATTTGCTTCAGACCTGAGCTTCAAAAGATGGTGGTATAGCAATATTTGTGTCACCCTCTGTATGAATTATATGAAGACTGAACCTTCACTGGATTCCAGGACAGAAGAAGATTTCTGTAAAACAATTAGGAGACAGAAAAAAATCAGACATCTGAAAGAAAGCTGTAGCAAAATGTGAAAAATCTAAGGACAAGTTTAGAGTACAATGATGGCAAGTGGAGTATTAATATGCCAAGCTTCTCTTTCTTTCTGCATTTTTGTCTTGTATTTTCAGACCTGTATAAAAATCACATTCTCATATATTTTCTCAGAAATGCCTTGACTGTTATGCTGCTTAGAGCTTTCATGGTTTAATCATTTTAACTCCACCATTCAAAACTGTCTAGGCCTCATTTTCCATGAGGAATTACTTTAAAACCTTGTATCTTAAGTTTGTGCAAATCCCTTTGTAAAATTCATCTGCACTGAAAAAAAAAATCAAAATATGTGCAACAGTGAGCAAACATTTCTATGAAATTGGTTTGTACTTCATTTTTTCTAAGATAATGGCAGGAGAGACACTAATATTGAATTCTGATTGATTTTCATTTCATTATGTGTATTATAATATTATAAATGTGCAAAGTACTAAGGATTTCTGCATATGCATTACTTGAAAGTAAAATGTTCTGCTCAGAGCAGATTGGTCAAGAACTTATTTAATAATGCTAAATAGTATTTATGAAGGATGTATCTTTGTTCAGACATTCATTTAGCCAATGTTCCATTGCAAAGCAGACTTGTTTCCTTCATGAACCTAATTAGATTATTTAAGAAGCAAACAAAATCTTGGGCATAATAATGTTGTCTTCTTGAGCAACTAGCTGTTATTCCCTTAACAGAGTGCATGGTAGCACCATCAGTGCCAAAAGTTCATTACATTCGTACGGTCATTGCAGTGGGAAGCACAGAGTTTGTTAACATCAAGCACTGAAAGCACTTCTGGTAGGAAGGAGTAATTCTGCTTGAGAGGCATGAAAAGCAATTTTGTGGAATGAAAAAACAGAAGCTGGACTTGAGTCCCCATAAGATCCATGGGAATGCAGTGCTCTCAATGCAACTGAGTACTTCTTACCAAATCACTTGGAAGCATTTGGCTGAGGTCAATTAAAGAAATCCAGCAACAGTATGACATATTGACGGGCTGTGCCCTCTAGAAAGGGCATGTGAAAAATATGTAGAGAAAACACACTTCAGAATAAAAACAGAGTCTCAGAAGAATGCTTCAATGGACTTCTTATATGTTGTAATGTAGGGGTAAGACTGTTGCTGAATAATGACCTTTACAAATGTATACACAAGCAGTAGCTGAATATAGCTCAGTTTCTGAATAGGAAAAAACATTGGCACTACTGTAATATAGGCTGACCACTCAGAATAAAATAGCTAATACTATTTCTATTTTATATAAGCAAAATCCATCCCCTCACATATTCTTGTATTTAGACTCCGTATTCATATACTTACACACGGCATGGAAGTTAAACAAAGGAAAGGCATTTTCATTTGTATTATCAGACTTTGCAGCAGGCTGAAGACCTCTACAAAACCCTAACATTTTTATGTTGTCTCTATGAAGTGGGTTAGATCACTCCTTCATTTTTCTAGCTTTCTCAGTGTTGTTAAACAGGAATTCATAGCTAAGAGCAGAGCAATAGATATAAGGGAACACACAGTCCTGATTATGTAAGGTTAAATGCTCTCTACATATAAAAATGAATTGGTCATCTCCTATAAGAAACTCTGAATGTTCTAAGAGGAACACAAATTCTTGACAGACAAAAACCAAAACAAAATCTGAATAGTTGGGTAATGTTTTATGTGTTCTCACGACCCTGTAACATAAGGGATATACAAGCTTATCCTTTTTGGTATTGGCTGATCATGTGTTTGGGGTTTTATTCTACCAAGGGATTCACAAAAGAAAATATTGTATTTGTTTCCCTGCAGTAAGTCTGTATTTATGCACAGAATCAGTAAGGAGACAGGCTTTATATTAAGCCTTCAAATATGGACTAATATAGGACAACAGTGGGGGTCAGTACTTGAGTTGGCTTTCTGCATTAGGAATTCCTGCTTTCTTAAATTGAATTGTAAACCAACCTGAGTATAAATCCTAATTGAAGAGCCAGATAATGTTTTTTAGACAAGCTTGGAATTTATATGTCTTTTCTTGTTGACCTATATCATATAGCTGTGCCTCTAAAAGATACTGAGTGATTAATACATTTCCTTCAGGGAATCTTTGCCTTCATCTTCTTCAAAGACATATCTATCCATGCAGAATGGTAAATCCCCTTGGTGAAATGAATTGTTGAATTTTATGCTTTGGCATAAAATGACAAAAAGTACTAGTTCTGATTACCCGCTCACCTTCTGAAAAGATGGCGTCCTTAATTGACAGGATATATTAAACCATTTCTCATAAATGATGTACAAAAAACTGTTTTGTTTTAAATCACGTAAAAGGCACAACAAAACCAACAAAGAAACAATTCACATCTGGATTTCCTATGATGTAACTCTGGATAATGTAAGATTAATTTCAGTCTGTTTTTAACAGGTGACATGGTCATATTGTTTAATCTTTTCCTTTTTTCTTTTCTTTTTTTTCTTTCTTTTTCCCCACATTCACCAAAAAAAGCTTTTTTCAAATTTCTTGCTGAAGGCAGTAAATTGGAAATTTCCAGTAAAAATATTTTTACTTAGGGAATAATAATTAAAGACCTATCCATGCTGGCGATCAGTGCCCAAGGTTGTTTTCATGGAGATTTTGATTTTGACAGAATGGTTCTAATTAGTTCTCTTTTTTTTATATATATATCAGAAATGTTTATGAAAATGCTTAAGGAAAACAGACTTTATTTTTCCCTTGTGAGCAGATATTCCATATAGTCTTCTTTTAGTTGTTTGTTTGAGGTTGGTTTTTTCAGGAAGAGTTGTTTGTTCTTTTTTTGGTTTGAGTTTGCATTTTGGGTTTTTTTGTGGATTTTTTTGTTATTCTATTTTTTTTTTTTTTTTAATTAGCAGTGAATTTACAGTTTCTAAAGCTGTTTAAAGCTAAATTAAAAAAAAAAAAAAGAAATAGTGGCTGAGATATGAAATAAACTGGATGGTTGAGTAACATTTACTGATTTGCTTCTTCCCCTTTACAAGTGTCGTGGTTTAAGCCCATCCAGCAAATCGGACCCACCCAGCCACTTGCTCACTCCCCCCTTTCTTCCTCCCCCCACTCACAGAGGGATGGGGAGGAGAATCAGAGGAATGTTACTCCCATGGGTTGAGATAAGAGTAGTCCAGTAACTAAGGAATAATACAAAACCAATAATACTGATTAGGGAAATAACAAGGGGAGAGGATACAACTGCTCACCACCCACTGACCAATACCCCGCCCGAGCTGAGCAGAGATCTGGGCCTTCCGGGTAACTCTCCCCAGTTTATAAACTGGGCACAACATGCTGTGGTATGGAATACCCTTTTGGCCAGTTTGGATCAAGTGTCCTGTCTCTGCTTCTTCCTGGCTTCCCCTCCTCCCTGGCAAAGCATGAGACTGAGAAAGTCCTTGGTCAGAGTAAACATTACTTAGCAACAACTAAAAACATCGGTGTTATCAGTGTTGTTCCCAGGCTGAAAGTCAAAGACACAGCACTGCACCAGCTACTAAGAAGGAGAAAAAATGACTGCTGTAGCTGAACCCAGGACAACAAGGAAGCTCTGATTGTAAGAGCCACAAGAACATTACTCCATAGCTTTGTGGTCCTGTCCATCTCCCTTTTTGAAGCATGGCAGGACACAGAGTTTGGTAAACAGTGCACAATATGATTCCAACAGGATAAAAAAATGGTTCTATAAAGCAAAGATATCAGTGACAATCCCATTTATTTTAAAAAGAAAGGGTGTGACTTTAGAACTGATTAGGTTAGACCATTTTGGTTTGATCCTGGGAAAACACGATCCAGCCTGGAGCTCCAGACTAAGCAAATGATTTTAAGAACTGATATTCGAGCCAGAAAAATGCCTCCTACAATGCTTCTAAAAGCAGTCCTACAGCAAAGGGATGAACTGTAGCACACTGTATTCACTTGGAGTTGGCTGGCCTTTCCAGTCTGATCAGAGAAAACCAGTTTCGCTGGATGGAGAAAGGTTCTCACCATGCTGTTAGCCCTTTGCAAACCACTCCAGCATCTCAGCCTTTTGCCTTCTTAGGAAACCTAAGGTTTCTTAAGGTTTCCTTGTAAGGAAATCTACTTTTTTTATTTTTTCTTTTTAATATCCTCTAGAAGGAACATATTGTCCTCAATAAGACATAATCTGCTGGAGCAGTTTTAGAAATAAATTAAGTTCTCAAAATGTCACAATGAAATGTTCTTGCCACAGAAATGGATATAAGACCTGAGGGGAAAAGACAAAATATCCTCTCTGAAATAAGACTAGGTAGTTACTTGGTGCACTACCATGCAGGCTTCCTAACCTCTCACACAAAAAGCACCTTGAAATTAAGCTTTCACACATAAGCAATTAAATAACTAAATAATCAACTAAAACAAACAAGCAAGCAAGCAAACAAATGGAAATATCCAGCTTTAGTAACTTTCTATCCAATAGAGACAAACCCACCTTCTTAATTGCAATCTACTGAAAAATGTTATGGACTCAAAATGCAGCATGTCTATTGGTACTTACAATTTTGTTTAGAATGCACCCTGTAAACCTGGAACACACTTAATGGGCACTTCCAATGAAGAGTCAGACTTTTGACTGGTGAAAATAGTTGAAAATAACTACAAAATCTAGCAAAGTGTGTAGGAACAGAGAGCAATTAGAAAACATGTCAACAACCATCTATTCTGCAGGTGCTAAATGCCACTTAGATGAAACTAAATGAAAATAAAAGACAACAGTGTCTTCATGATTATAGGAGAGACATTTCTCTCCTAACTGTACAGTGAAAACATAAAACATAAAAGAACAAAAAAAAAATTTATAAAACGGAAGAAATATCAATGTTCTGAACAGTCTGTGGCATCTTTAAAGTGACAGAAGAGTGTGGCTCATTGTCTTCAAAAGATATGTTTTAAAGTCACATATACTGGGCTGCATCAGAAGCAGTATGACCAGCAGGTTGAAGGTGGTGATCCTTCTCCTCTGCTCTGCTCTCATGAGACCCCACTTGGAGTATTGTGTGCAGTTCTAGTATTCCCAACAGAAGAAGGACATGGAGCTGTTGGAGCAGGTCCAGAGGAGAGCCATAGGGATAATTATGGGGCTGGAGCCTCACCCTTCTATGAAGACAGGCTGAGAAAGTTGGAGCTGTTTAGCCTGGAGAAGAGAAGGCTGAGTGAAGACCTCATAGCAGCCTTCCAATATCTGAAGGGGGCCTACAGGGATGCCAGAGCGGGACACTTCATTAGGGACTGTAGCGATAGGACAAGGGGTAATGGGTTCAAACTTCAACAGGGGAAGGTCAGGTTAAATGTAAGGAAGAGGTTCTTCACAGTGAGGGTGGTGAGGCACTGGAAGAGGTTGCCCAAAGAAGCATAAATGCTCCAACCCTGGGGGCAGTTATCAAGACCAGCCTTGGGTGACATGGTCTGGTGGGAGGTGTCCCTGGCAGGGGGGTTGGAACTAGGTGAACTTAAGGTACCTTCCAACCCTAAATATTCTATGTTTCTATGATTCTGTGTTTCTATGGCCTTTCTCCAGCAGTCCAGAACCTCTCCTACCTGGCTGTGCAGACACACATGAACAGAGTCGTGCACACACACACATATGGGTGCATGCTCTCTGGTCACAAGCACATATAGTCTTAGATGCTCCAAGTACTGGTATGGTCAGGTTCTGTGTCTTTGCATGTTTGTCCCCCTCCCTTTCTTCTTCATTTCAGTCTAACGAGGTTAGATAATCTTACTGAAAAAGTAAACATTTCCACATTACACATATCCTTATCAATTAGTGTGTCTAGTCAAGTTTGCTCTAGTCACTATCTCTCTCACCATCTACTGGTCAGGTTTGTCTTTCTGTATGTTATTGCCTAAGCTTCCTCCATTTCTTATCATGCCTTTTTGCATTGAAACGACCTTTGTCCATTGAGAAAGATTTGACAAGATGCCCCTAAAGGAGCAGGCAGTCTTCTTCCACATACTCTTACAGCATCCATCAGTAACTGCACATATAAAATCTTTGAGTGTGAATTTACATCTAAATACCTGGCTGCACATCTTTTACTGTATAGTAGACATTATATAGCTTATCCATTCATTCAAAGATCCAGTGGATAGAAGGAAGTGCACTATTAATTTATACCCTATTGTATAACTCCTGGTTTAAGAAATGTAGTCACTTTCATTACATTATTCTTAGATGGAATGATATTAAACAAGGACTACTGCTATTTCAACATGAGAAAAAATTACACATGGAATAACACCTAAGGTGCTACAAATTAGATAATCTGGAGTTCATTTTTGGATTCAACACCAAGCTGAAAGACTTAATAAAACATTCCTTAAGGAAGCAAATCTACCAGATGACACATTTCATGAAGAAATATGCTTCCTTTAGTAAAGATCAGGAGCAGAAAAATATTCAAGAAATTGTTTTTAGTTCTTGCAATATAACAATTTCAAGTGCTCTTTTTCTTATGCAAATGACTTTACAATAAGGAAAGGCATGAACCAAGTTTATTTGGCAGTTTGATTATCTTTAATTAAGGGGGGAGGATTTATCAAGCCTTTGCCTGATTTTACTCTAGCTGACATAATAGGAATTTATCATGAGGCTTCTTAGTTAGACCAATTTATTAATATACATTTCTTACAAAATAATGTAAATAGAAATTACATTGATCATCATTTTGTCTGTGTAGCTATGCTGACAGGAATCCAGGCAATATATATGTTTATCATAATTCCCCTTTATATACATTGATCCTGCAGTTCTATTAGCCTTATTTGAATGTTATACTATCACATTTACTTTCCCTCCTTCCTTCTGCAATTCATATAATCTGAGTCTTTCCATCGCTTCACTCAATAAAGTTTTTGCCCCAGCCTCCTCAACAGTAAAAATTAGATTTATTATATAAATTTTATCTAGTTCTGAAATATGACTTTAAAAAGATGCAGCATTTAGCATATGGATGAGTTACTGCCATAATAATAAAACAGCAACATGTTCCATATTACTGCAGGATATTTGTCTCTTTCTTAACAGTGTCAACATCCTGTTTCCAATCAGTCTTGTTCACTGAAAAGGGCTTTTCAATGGACTATTGTGGTACCTCCATTTTCTTTAGGAAGGATACAATCACATCATTATGTCTGAAAGATTTAAATTCTTAGTGCCAATATGCATAGACTTCTGCCTCATGTTATTGTAAGTGACCTCTTTCAGTGTGGAGCAATGTAAAGCATATTTAATTGAATCTTAGAATTCTTTCTTAATTAGGAATTATTTAGGAATTTATAGTATTTTTTTAAAGTAGTCTACTATCTTTAAAAAGTCTTTGATTAAAATTAAGATAGATTAAAGAATGTATTGTACTCTTTATTCTACAGTAGAAAGCTACTATGCCTAGTAGCTTTAAATCTTTACCTTTTCCTCACTACAGCAGCACATGGAATGCAAAAAAAGGTTTGCTTTGCAAAGCCTTCTTCCAATCTCTTACGGAAAAAAAATAAAAATTGTCCTAAATCAGCTTCCACAACTTTTCTTTGAGAATCAGAAACATATCCCCAAGTCCTTTTTCTCTTTAAATTAGTAAAGTTTCTAAGCAACAATATCTTTGCCTGACCAATCCAGATGTCTCAGAATCCTTGTCAAATAGACTTTTGTGTTTTTCTTCATTTTATGTTCCCTCAAAAAAGTATATTAAAATAGTCATAACACATGCCCCTTGAATGTGATCAATATCTGGCCATTGTCTATAGAGAATCTACTGAAATACCTGCAGGCAAATTCAGACTTCTTCCATCTGATTAATCATGCCTCAGACACTTTATGTCACTCCAAGATGCAAACAATGCTGGCAATTCCCACCAATTCAAGCTGCTTTTGTTACAACTTTTAAGATAAATTGTCCCAGTTTTTACATAATCCCCAAACTCTCTGCATAGTTTGTTTTAGTTCCAGTACTGCCTTCAGTCTTCAGCACCATCTGTGCTGTGAATTACTAGTCTGGTTTGTACTTTTAGCCTGTCAGTCTAAAAGAAGGAGAAAGATAGAACTGACTAAAATCTTATTTTAACTTGTTGAATATCAAAGCCTGAACAGTGATGAAGGTTGTGCTTGCACATTTAATTTTTTTTCAAGCTAGATGTGTCTTCTTCAGAAAAATATTGACAATTACAGAGAATCTTGGTGAACATCTGCTGCTCTCTGTGAGACTCTTGGTCAGAGAAGCACAGTGCTAAAGTAGCAGAAGTATCCAGATTTCAGTGCTATGCTGTCAATCCAGGTTAACAGACTTGACATATTTGCCATTATGGCAAGTCTGGAACACGACTGCTATTTTTTTTTTTGATGTCACCAAGAATGGTTTTCTCATATACGCTAAAGTAAGTGATTTTACCTCAAAATGACCTTGTGTGAATTGGATCTCTCAAGTAACTGTTGGAAAATGTCCATATTTAATAGCAATAATATTAAATGGCACTATGGATGAGCAAAGATCATGTGGAAATTATTATGTAGTTAATGAATCTGGAATTATTTAAAGCATATAAATATCAAGAGATGAAAGGATTTATGGTTTTCCTCTAAAAGAACATTATTAGAAATAAACGCAGATGGCAAAATGGACAGATTAAATATGCCGGGCATTGAATTTGTCTCTGAAGGTAGTGATAAGATACCAGGTCATATGAGATTTTCAAAAGTATAGCAGGCTGATGATGATCTCAAGTCAGGTAGGAAACAATTTGGTATTTGGCAGAGATATAAGCTAAAAGTGCTAACTTTTAGCTTTTTATTTCTTAGCAATAAAGGATAATAATATTCTCCAAGATCCCGACAAAGTTGTATATCCAAAAATACATTCAAAAATTAGAGAATAAGGAAAAAGAAGCACTAACTTTAGTGGCTATACTTGGAAATTGTAGGACCAAATGTAATCATACCCACTGTCAGTGTTTTCCTTGAGATGCCTATTTAGATGTAATAAAGTTGCTTTTGGAGAGAATCCCCAAAGGTAGATCTACCGTAATGTGAACACCTAAAATAAAAGAAACTACTTGCAAAATGCCTTCCTTCAGACAGTCTAAAACACTGACATAGTTTCACTGTAGGAATCTGAATTTAAATTTGAGATTAAATCCTTCAAATATGGCTATAAAAGTTTTGTGAGACATTTATTTGTAAAAATAGGTACAAACCAGTTAATAGTCATTGATAAATGTTGAATCTTCCATTATGCTTTCTACAAGTACATCTACTGTTGTGTTACTTTAGGGATTGCTGGATTTCATCTCATCCACACTAGGGTGAAAGAATAGGTTGGATTAGATTTGTCCTTGTCATGACATTACCAAGTCAGGTTCTCATTTGATTTAATATTCCAGAAGGAGAAGTGTAGAAGAGGTCTCATCTTGCACCCTGACTGGTGGTTAGAGCTTGAGGAGTAGAAATATTTTGCTGAAATAATCTTGATACCTGAGAATTATGGACAACCCAAGTATTTTTTCCATGAGTTCTACAATTAATAGATTTTATCCAAAGGTGTGCTCTTCCTCTTCTTTTAGGCGTATGCTTTCAGAAAGGAACTCTAGAAGAAGGAAGACAGGCATTTCTGTGATCTATTTTCTATAAGATTATATTGGCTATTTTTATATTGTGTCTCATTCAATGTGCATAAGCTGTGAAAATCCCACAAGACTCAAAAACAACCCCATAAGACAGATGGTTTCTCTATACAAAATGGATGTTTCCTTGTTTGAGCTATCTGTAGCTCTCTCCAGAAGAAATTACCTGCTTAAGAGATGGGAAGCCTCTATATTCGTTTTAAGATCTCTGCCTTGCTAGAATCAAGTATTTAGATTTCAATACTGCAGTATGAACATGCACTGGAATAAATGTAGCCATATATTTATTCTCTTTTGCTAACAAGCCTTTTTACGCTAAATAACTAAAGAGTAAAATGAAAATATTTTCACTTTCTTCACTAAAGTTGTGTGAAAGAAAGCTTCAGGTAATACAGATATGCAAGCATCATCCCATTTTTACACAGTTGATTTTCAAAATCCCCAAGAGAATACCAACTCAGTTGTCAGCTTCTGGATTTGAAAGAAGAGAGAAAAAAAAAAAAAAAGGTGTTTTTCCAGTATTTTTTAGCATTTCCATTCTTGATGCTTCTTACCATGCAATGAAAATTCAAGATACATTACATGATCACCCCTCATTTGAAGTAGAATGTACTTCTAATTCAAGATTTGATCCTGTACTTTTGGAGAGCTTATCTAAATCTGAAGAGTTTAGATTTGCTGTGAATACTGAATAATTCATCTATTTCATGGACCATTGAAAACCAATTAGTTGATTATTCAAATTCTTTTGGAACACTTTGCGTTTCTCCAATTATATTTTTTCTAATAACTCACTCAATAATAAGATGTAAATACTTAGCTATCATCATGAAATAAGCCTGTGGCATTATTTAATCATTTGGAGAGGAAACCTTAAAAAAATGTTGCTATAAATATTCCTTTCATTTCTTTTCTTAACCAAATGAGATTTTATATATTTTTAAAAGTGCAAAAATATGAAACATTATGCATGATAGAGTTGTTTGGTAAGTATGAACAGATAGAATAAAATCATATTGGAGAACATGCAAAGAGAAACAATATCATTAGCAGATTGGTTTTTTCCCTGAATGTCACCATCAATACAATCTGTTGTTTTTTAGAAAAAGCATGTACAGATGGAAGAAGTCACATGGAACATCTATTTTCTAAGTGTCCATCCAGAAAAAAACCCAAGGCTTTACCATGAAAAAAGTCACTGAAATTCCAAAATAGTAGGGAAGATGAAAAAAATTAGCTAATGAGGAAAAAAAACTGCATGAAAATCCAAGGATATAAAACTATTCCCAAAAAAATCTTGTCATATTCTCTGCATTTTATACTAAAGCACTACTGCCTCTACCACTCATGACTGCTCACTGACCTACTTAAGAGGGAAACATCCCATAGGGCCCCACACACCATGAAAGGGTCCCCACGTGCTGCCCTGTATGAGTGGCCCCTGGCTGGTCCCAGGTGCCCCACAGCAGGTTTCCCCTTCCAGGCTGGACTTCCCACAGTGTCAGACCATATTTGGCTGCTGCTCTCTTCCCACTGCAATGTCTGTCATCCTGTTACAAATGTTCAAGCTTTTTAATTATTTTTTTTCAAAGTGGATTCCTTTATTTCACACATCTTTCTGTAATTCCCTTGTTCCTGTTCAATAAAAATTACGTTTATTTTTCTCTCTAACACTATCAAGTTGAGGCAAACATACTCTCAGATATTTTGGGGTATTTCATTCACACACTGGTTGCACTCATTTTCCTGTGTAGCAACTGTTGTTATCTAGGCCATTTTTCAAAGGCTGGGCTATACAGACACAAGAAAAATCAGATTCTGAATTAGGAATAGCATTTGAAAAGCAGTATAAAAAAATTCAATGAGACATCTTATGGAAAGAAAGGGGTTTTTTACCTCTTCATGATTTCACACCCACATACAGAAAGCATCGAGAGATGTGTGTGAAACTGGTCTGGCCAGATGATGTGCATGAAATGTAGGAAGAGTGAAAGAAAATAATGATGCAAATGATCCCAAGCAGCATCCACTCAAACAAGATTGAAGAGGAAGTTGAAAATCAGTTTGTTGTCACCAATGAAGAGCTCCAGAGATGTAGTGAGGTCTTAACAGGTAGCTTGCCTTATCCTGTTTTGAGTACAACCAAGAGGCCACGTAAAGTATTTGGAAAACAGGAAGCAAAGGGTTTAAACTGGAAGACTAAAAGGTTAGTAAATCATGTTGCTACGTGGAATTCTTAATTAATTTGTTCTATCCTATTTATTAATATACACTGCTTAAAAAAAAACATGTTAGTTTTCTCAGTCTATCGCACAACAATTTAATTAAAATCATTGGTTAGAATTACAATAATTTGCTCTACAAATGTACCTATATTTTTAGTCAAAAATGTAGCTAAATATTAGAATAAATCATAAAGAATATGCTGGCTTCTCTGTCACTGGACTAATAATTACTGAATATTAAATACATGTTTATTTGAATTTTTTTTTTAAGTCTATACCTTTGTTCAAACAAAGCTCTTGAGCATGGAGCATGATGTACTATAGAGACATATTGAAGTAATGGTGTGAGAAATGGTCTCTAGGCTCAAGCAGGACTCATAAATAAAACATTATACTAGCCTGCATCTGTGAGAAACTTAAAAATTTGTCTTGTAATGGCTCAGGTTAGAGACACAGTGAAGCAGCTATTTATTTAACATTTTGGCAAAAATGGGTGTCCTAGCAAGTAGGCACACACAGTAAAAGCAGAACTTTGCCTTGTATTTCCTATCACATCCTCAAGTTCCCTCCCCTGTTTCCCCATTGGTTAGGTACTCCAAGTTTTACAGCCTATCCAACGTATCTAATTTACATGTTAACTGTCCCTCCCCTGTTTACATCTCCCCTTACTTGATTTCATACATCACTTCCTCTTATTTATTTGTTTCCTTTTATCGTTTGATTTCATATCTCTCTGGCGGACCTGTGGTACCCCAACTTACTGTTAAACTACAGAACCAGTTTGCACCAGCTTAGCCTCATAGGTTGCACAAAGGTAATGTCTTTACCCACAGAGTGTTTCTGTTTGAGTCATGGTATTTCAAGCCCTTTGTCTCATTTCCTTAGTAGGTTAGCCTCAACCCCAACATTGTGAAAATAATATGTTTTTTCTCACAATTTCACATTCTGATAATAAAATCCAAGGGGTGAAACAGGTAGTATTTGCATGATACGGCTCCATATCTCAACAGGAAAAAAGAACTGAGACCAATATCTTTAAAGGATACCTCATCCCTGGAAGTGTTCAAGGCTAGGTTGGATGAGGCTTTGAGCAACCTGTTCTAGTGGAAGGTGTCCCTACCCATGGCAGGGGTTTGGGACTAAATTGTCTTTAAGGTCCCTTCCAATCCAAACCATTTGATGGGTTTATGATTCTATGAATCAGCTCCCCTTTTTTCTTGTTCATACCAGATCCAAATCCCTCCACTCTAATACTAACCCTGTTCCATTTCTTGTTTTGATAAATCTTTACAATATCCTTTTTTACCTGTTCTGATATCTGAGAAGCCTTACTGGCTCCTTCTCTGCCACCTGCTCTTTATCTTAGACAGGAATCAGGAGCCCTTGCCTTAGAAGAAAGCAAAGATATGTTTGTCTTTTCTTCTTATGGAAATATTCCCATTTCTGAAGTTCCAGTGGAATTTCATTAAAACTGTTGCATTTCTATGAAATCTTTCAACTCGACCAGTATGGACTATCTGCCAAAGCAAAAGTGCTCTTTAGAAGAGAACTTCTCAACAGAACATAATAATTAGCAAGTTGAGGGAGAGGTTTTATTTCTCACAGAACTCAGGAAGGAACTACATCTCCTCTTACACTCTACAATATTCAGGATGTATGGTGCTATCTGACTACAGATCCTGATCTGCAGGATCAGCAGCAGCAGCACAGACAAGGGACATAATGTTACGAAGTTTTTCCATTCTCTCAGCATAGTGCCATGAACTTCAGCAAAGATGTATGGAGGGTCTAATGCAAATGAAAACGTAAAAATCTGCTAGGTGGTATGCTTCCAAAAATGTCTCAGACAAGACTCACTGAACTGCAAAAATGCCCTGAGGCTCTCTCTCATTGAACAAAATATATTGTAGGACTACAAGAACCCTTTTTTTTTAAATAATCATTAATCCATTAAGATGGAGGGTCTCAGCAGGAGCCAGGTCACTAATATAGAAACTAAGACAAGGACTGAGAGACAAAAAGGGGCACATGCATTTAACTTAGAATACCAGAGTTAAAAAAGCTGGTCAGATCTCGCAGAGGTAATTTTTAGGTCATTTTTGACCTAAAAAAAGCAATGTCTTGCTTCACAACTGCTTGAATTTTCTGGTTTGTCCCTCATAGCTACACATGACAAAACTGTCAGAGAAAACAGCAAAACAAGATCTCTAGTGATCAGTTGCCTAATAAAAACCCCTAAGATTGAACATCACCAAAAAAACCCCTTCAACTGCACTCTTTCCAGGCTACGATTATTCATTCTGCGCTGAGAAACTGTTTTCCTGCTTATTAGAGTAACTGGTGGGTTTAAGTATTCTGATTTTGAGGGTATTGACACCACAAAGATTTTTCTGTTCATGAATGTTGTTAGATACGTAGGGTACAAAAGCTTTACATGCTTTACATGGCGTATAAAATGTTTACAAAATGGTTGACTTCTTGGGTTTTTAGGTAGCTGCTTTTGTGAGATGTTTTGGTCTTCATCTAGATTTCTAAAGGGTTATAACTCTGAAAAATACATCCAGTTTTGGGGGGGTTCTTTTTGTTTGTTTGGGGTTTTTATTAGTAATTATCATAGGCTATTCTTGAATAATTTTATATCCTTTTTCCATAAAGCGGGTATGTCAATATCAAAAGTTTCGTAGGATAAAAAGAAGTGCATGCTTTCTGAAATTGATTTTACATTTTTAGCACCTGAAATGTCTTTTGATGAATGGGACAGTTACACTAGAGGAGGAATGAGCTTAGATCTTGAAGTTAAAATCTGAATATGTATCAGGGAATTATGCAATACTAGGGAGACATCGAAATATTAACTTTTCAAATATCATTATAATAACAGAGAAGACCAAAATGAAAGCAAACACCACTAAAATAAACAAGCAGTGTTACAGTTGTGTCAGTATTACCCTTTGCTACTGAAAACCTGTGAGGCTATGGGAACAGTGTGAATAAAAATGATACTACTAACAGAATGCCTAGCAAATTATGATATCTTTTGCCACAGGACCAGAATAAAACTCTCATGTTCAAGATAACAGTATTAAAGAATTACTAACTATTTGAGTATTTCTGTTTGCTCTGGTTTTGGTTTGGTGGGGTTTGATTTTTTTTTTCTGTCCCAGATAAAGTCATGCCCCTTGTTGCCATGAGGCGAATGATACTCTGCCTTTGAAACAAAATGATAGATCTTGGCTGTCTATTCATCATAAGAAAATGATGCCATGCCTTTGAGTGTTATGGAAGGGATTTCTAACTAGCTACTGCATACCAGCACTGTTGTAGGATCTTTGTGATTCCTAGCTGCACTGTCCCCTCAAAGTCTCATTAACATAACTAAAACTACAATTTATTCAGTTCTTCTGAAGTTGTTTCAAAGGGGCTTATTATGTGCTTTTCCCCTTGGAGCACTAACTCACCCATTCAGTTCATCAGAGCTGCAACACTGAGAGGGAGAACAATTAAATACCACCACAAACTGCTTAAGGACTTCTAGAAAAGAAGATGCCCTTTCAATCTGTATAAAATAACATGGATTGATTAGTGTCTCAGATAAGTTCTTAAATATTTATGACAACTTTTGTTCTGTTACATTATTAAAATGTAAATAATGAGTTTATTAAGAGATACTGTCGTTTACTTGAAGGCACATGGATAATAATCATCTAAAGTGCCTTCCTCTACTGCTGTTCATTTTTTTGTTCAGAGATGCACAAAGTTGAAGCAGCATATTGTGCACTGACAATTAAACAGTCTTATGCTAATTGCTTCTGTTAAATAATAGCTTTCTTCTTAGAAGAGTGCTTTCTCATCATTAAAGACTCTGTTGGCCTTTTGATAAATCCAAGTCACTTTCCTGGATATTGGAATCAATTTTATCCACAGGTATCAATTCATTCACCTATATGAAGGAGTGTGCTTTACTTACTTGCTCAAAACACTTTTTCAGGTGTCCCTCAAGTGATGCCCATCCCTTTAACTAGCAATGCAGTAGGAACATGTGTGCTGCTAAATAACTGAGGATCAAACTTAAACCTTGGGTCCCAAGCTGACCATACTGTTCAATTGTTAGGGCACTCCTTAGCTTCGCTGTAAAACATAGTTTCTTCAAAACAAGTCACGTATTCAAAGTATAAGTTCAGTGCAGTGTCACCATGAATTTGCTTATGCCAGTTGGCCTCAGAGCTGGGCATCCCTTAGCCTTTTTATTTAGCTACATGAATATACATAGTGGGTCATGTAGATATACTTTAGTCCCAATACACAGACTAAACATTTTCTGTTTTGTTGATGAAGGAGTTGCACTTCTTTTTGTCTATGGACAACATGACTGTGATATTTACATGTGCTGTAAATCCTGTACATATGACTAAGTTTCAGGATCATTTTTCCCCTCTTAGCACACATAATCCACTGAAATATTATCAATAATCAATAATAAGCACTTAATTGTTATTAATTAATAAGTTATTATAAATAATAGAGGAAAAGTTAGAATCAAAGAGAAAAAGCTAGTGAGAGATGGAAAGAAGGAAGGAAGGAAGGAAGGAAGGAAGGAAGGAAGGCAGGAAGGAAGGAAGGAAGGAAAGAAAGGAAGGAAAGAAAGAAGGAAAAAAGGAAGGCAGGCAGGCAGGAAGGAAGGAAGGAAGGAAGGAAGGAAGGAAGGAAGGAAGGAAGGAAAGGCTTTTTTGTGATATCACTTGAGCAAAGAAAGTGATGTGCAAAACAGTACATGAAACATTGCTTTCTCTACCCTTTTTGATAAAGTGAGAGTGCTGTTTCTTTATGCCAGTTGGCTAGCTATTAGCCATCATTGTGCCACTGCAAATAATTCAAATAAGAGACATTACATAGACCTATGAACTGCCTGAAAAAGCAGTTTTAAATGATTTATTTCTGATTTCTCCATGTTTCTTAACACAGATGGGGTTCAGATCAGGAAAATATATTGTGTATCTCTTTCTTGCAAGCTCAGATGAAAGACTGTTTTGCTGCAATGCTTTTCTTAGACTTTCATTTTTCTCTAATGCATTTTTCCTGTCTTTGTGTAGTAACAAATGTATTACACTGCTTACAGAGTTTAGGTCCATAGTGCTTTGCCTTTTTGTGATGGAGGCTCATGAAAGTACCACCTGGTTTCGGGATATGCATGGAATTTATGGATGCAACTAGGAAGATTACAAAGTGCCTGTCAACAAAAACCTGAATGTAGGAAAGCAGTACAACAAGGACTCTAGGACATAACATTGCATATTTTGAATTTAGATCACTTCAGGCATGCCCTTTAAAGAAATTTTCTGTTGGATTTGATTACTGGAGACCATCATCTAACATTCTGCTTCTCAAAAGCAGGAAGGTTCATCAAATTGTTATGAAAATAACTTCCTTCTGCATACTATTTAATGATCAGAACTATACAAAGCTCTCAAGATAAACTCTTAACTGAGAAATGCATTTGAAATTTTGCTAATGAAAGCACTACACTAGGATTCTCTGTCAGTAATCTTTCCTCCTTCATGGCCACTTTTTATTCATAAGCTGTAATTTGGATATGATACCTGTGTTTTGTTGTTTAAATAGATATTTCATTGGAAAACCAGATAACTGATATTTATAACATGTATATTGTATGTACTTGTTCTCTACACATAAAAAAGATATCTTAAAAAAATAAAACCAAAGCAAAACAAAACTGATTAGTCAAGTAATATTTGTATTTTGTACAATTAATTGCAGCCCAGAAACAGACTTCAGCAGTTTTTGATACAGTTGGAAATTAAAAGCCTAACGCTAATAATTTCATTTTTTGTTTGTTTCATTTTTTGTTGTTTCTTTTCTCAGATGAGTTCTGGTTAATATCTACCTGAGTAAGTAACAGTTCTAAAGCAACTTACAGTTCTAAAATTACTCTGGACTAAAATGGACAAGCAATGTAACTGGTTGGGATAAATAATGCACACTTTACACATTGTGCTGCTGCAAGCAAACAATTTAGGTGCTAACATAACTCAGCTTACGGTTCAAGATTTGTTTTTCACTGTTGTCAGGAAATCTTAATGGAAGAGCAGTAGAAAAAATTGGGAGTGCACACAAGACAATGCATACAACCCCTCTCTATTTGAACAGAGTCACGTATTACTATAGTGCCAAGAAATACCAAAGAAATCACACTGGCTGGGGATGCTTTCCATTATTTATTTCTATCAGACAACTTCTATTAGATTTAATAGAGTCTTCTCCAACAACCAACTTAGTAAACAGAAAACAGTGTTACAATTTATTAAGTGTTGCTTTTTCTCAGTTAAATCATTTTGAACCTTTGTGCATTATTTTAAAGGTTCTAATTACACTTGCATAGAGCCTAGAAGAGTGAATGAGAAAAAGAAATTTTTCTTTTATTCCTATCTTCCATTGTAGCCAAATGCTAGCAAGCTTGAGCTCTGTGAAAAAATGGCCATTTTGTACTGGTGTGCTTTTTTCAGTAACAGGTTAATGTTGCACTGTTTTTTCCAGCTGGCTTCTACACCAACATGCAGAATCTCTAATTTTGGCACTATACCAGATGTCAGAATGTCCACATGCAAAGAATCAACCACTCTGCTACAGGGGTTCATGATGAAATGGGGTTGAATATTTCAGGGTGTGCATATGGCTCTTATTTCTCTCACTATTTCTCTAGTGGGACCCAGGTTGTTGGAAGCATCTTTAAAACTACTTTTCTACATGTCTCTTACTCAAAAAGAAATTTTCATATAGCAGGGGAAAATGAATGTAAATAAGCACTGACAACATTTATTTACCTACCCCAAGGGAGGGTTGTCATGCAGTGACTTTAGCTGTCTCACTGGTGTCAGGCATCGTGATCCTCCCCTCAGCCCTTTGGGGGTTTCAGTGGGTCTAAGAGAAGAGGATGGTAAAGAATCAAATGCCATCCTTGCCAATTTGCAGGCCAGTATTCATTTAATCCTACATTCTTTATTCTGTGAAGGCAGAGCAGAAGACTGGCACTAAGGTCCTGATGGCATCACCCTCTTGTCTACTTGTAAAATACTGATTGTGTGTTCCAAAATGTCCCCCTATCCAAAGTATAAAATTGCACTGAAAATGAAGGAAAAAAGGAATTTCCTCCACCTCTTTATTTTCTTGTAATTTGATTTTCTGTCTTTAATTGCTTTAAAGGGATTAATGAAGTATTTGGTTACAGGAGCTTGTGATCTGGCAGTTTTATAGAGCTGGAAGGGATAAATGATTAGCTTTGAGAAACAGGTAATTCTAAATGCAAAACCAAGATGCCCATGTAACTTCATCATTATCTGGCACTCATGAGTTTTGGCAAAGAACTTGCTAACTTGCCAGCAGGCTTCAAGCCCTCCCTTTTGTAGTTCATAAATGTGAAGAGACAAGAGAATATATCTGGACCGGAAATAATTTCAGAAAGTTCCATTATATACACTGTCCTCTGCGCTCTGGTGGTCTGCCCAAAGAATCTGTGGACTAGTTAATCCAGCTCAGAGTTGGATTAATTCTAAACACTGAACATAATACTCTTCTGTCACTAAAAGGCTCATTTTTCATCCAACAGAGTCAAGGAAAATGCTCCATTGCAATGGAGATGCTCATTATAGGGAGCTGTTCCCCCTCTTTGGCTTGCTGAAGTGTGGTATATGGAAACCGAACCTTATACAAACAGGCCATATTCTTGCTAAATTATTCCTTTTGATTATTCAAGCTTGATGTAATAATTTTTTATTGTTGCTTTTTTATTGATAAATACATCTACAATTTCACTATCTTCAGAACTATATTTTCTACTCTCAAGTTTTTTGTTTTCAAAGGTCCTCTACATATTCTATCTGCACAAGGAGAGGATGAGAATATCTTGAAGAAGATGAGCAGCTGTGATGCAATTTCACTTGTTTTCAGTAATGTTTTGAAAAGGACTGTAATAGTACCTGTCAGTATAATTAGGTTCTGCCAAGTACTGTCATAAATTTCAAACGTAATACATTGATAGGTGATTTATTTTTGTATGTGTGTTTAATTTATCAAGAAATATTAAATGTTATTTCTAAGCTAGTGGGGAACCAATGAAGGCACCATATGAATATGTATATCAAAGCTGATATATAGTTATGTAGAGAGAGAGAGAGAATGAGAAGTATTTTTCTTAGCTGGTAAAGATGCTAGTAAAAATAAATCAGAACTCCCACTGAACTGGTTTTACAGTTATTATAAAACATAGTCTGGGAAATCAGAATATAGCAGCATTTGGGGGATGTTTGGAACTGAGGCGTCTAGAGACACTGAGTTTTCGTTTCAGCAAAGACCAAGGACTAATTTGCATTCTTCCGTGGCTCTTCCTAAGAGCAGATCAACAAAGCAGCGTTGGCTTCAGTCCTGACAATTCTGGCTGATATCCTCACTTCCCTGGCTGCATGGTGTGTGACTCATGCATTTACTAAGTGTATGAGGGATAAAGGGATTCATCCTGCACTCATTGACTTCAGTGGGTCAGTATTAAACACAAAGACTCATTGAAACTCAGTGGGACTTAGAATCCTAAGTAGAGCTGTACAAGAAACTGATTCTTTATTAGTGGCACTGAATTTTTAATTAGGTTTAAAAGAAAAAAAAAGGTGGAATGACTAGAAGCATATCTGTGTGAATTTTTACCGAACTATGAAAGGTCAAACAAAGCATTGCATTTGCCCTAGATAAAATTGTCCTTGTATAGGGAGAAAGTAAAACATTATTTTTTTTTATTATTTAAAATATTTTCAACATGGAAAAAAAGATGTTTCAAAAAAAAAAAATCATTTTGAAAATGTTGGTATGAAACCTTCAATTAAAATAAAACTTTTTTTTCACTATATCTGTTCACAAATAGTTTCAGTTTCTCCAGTTTTCATATTCTTGAATAAATAATTTACAGAAGAGTATTACTCAAACTCTGCATACCAGATTACTTTATAAAGTTGGGATGTACAGATTTGTTTCTTTACTGAAGATGTCTTGCTTTGAAGAAGGGGCTTGTCCTTTGTCCAGTGTAGTCCCTTCCCTCAGAGATTCCTATCCTTACCACATAACTGACTTCTGAACACTTCACTGAATCGTGCTTCTTTTTAAAAAGAAACACGCACAAATTTTGTTTAAATTAATACATCTGGCTGTAAACTTTGCTCATTCAGGATCTGTCTCAGAGAAAACCTAACAGGCTATACAGCAAACAAGAGGCAGAAGAACCCAGGAGAAGAGAGGATCAATTGAGACACTGTGACTTGTACTAGATTTTGAATGTCATATTTTTCGTGAGTCAGAACCATTGGACAGGCATTTTCAAGATGTTTAATGCACTATACCTATTGATTACAGTGGAGTGTATCTACATCCATCTACAGTCTGGTCTTCAGACAGCACAAGTCTAAGTAGCCCTGTAATTTAAAATACCTTAAACATTTTGTACTCTAGTTCAACTAAGTATTTTGTTCTAGATTAGAATTATCTCCCTCTTCTTGTCCCTCTCCAAGTTGCTTGTGTACTAAAAATTGTGGTTTGCAGCTCTTCACCAGACTGGGTAGGTTAATTTACAGGAGTAAAGCATGTTTTATGACTGTAAGTAATCTCTGACACTTTTTGTTTGGTAGCAGCACTCATATATTATTCCTTTGAAAGATGAAAGAACAGAGAGCTCGTATCTGGATGTCCAGGACCTTATCACAGTCTCCTTGTAAAATTAAAACCAGTCAACTACGAAGTAAAAACTTTAAAAGAAGACACTGTCTGTAACTTGCTATACAGATTTAGGTTAGACATTTGACAAGGCTTTTCCAAGGGGATATAAAAAAGTGTCCTGGGTTCAGCTACAGCA
>NW_009921402.1:0-13836 GCF_000696875.1 Nestor notabilis | reverse complement strand
ACTGTAATGTCCCCTGTTGCTGTTTTTCCTTGAAAGAAATAAATACTCAGAACACTTTTCTTTTTAAAAATAAGAAACCCCACCAACCATATGGTGATCAGAACTGGCAATAAAAGATGCAGTAATACATAGCAAGGGCAAGAAAAGAGGGAAACAGATGGGAATTCAGTTTGTGAAGGAAAAATACAATCCGAGAGTGTCAAAATGAAAGTGTAATCGAGAAAACTAGAAGGAATGTCACAGTTAAGTTTAGAAATATTATGCAAAAAATGACAATTTATCATATTAATTTGAAATCCCTATAACCACATTTGAAGGCATTCTCATTTCATTCCATTTTGACTCTGAATATACTTGCCAATGTCCATGAGTATGAACCAAAGTTCATTTCATTGGGGCACATGCTGTTTACATTGAAGAACTTGGGTTCAGGAAGTCAGTTATGCTTACTTACAGACAAGGCCCAGCAAAACCAAAACTTTTTTCCAGTTCAGCACCAGCAGACTATTTTTATTCCTTACCCCAATATGTGGTGATACTCTATACATCAGAGGTGATCAATATATGCATTTTATGCTGTGTGCAAATCACACAGTAGAAATTTATCATGGGATGGGCATGAGGGAACTAGAAAAGGAAAACCAAAGCTGTCAGGCTGCCCTGAATTCAGAAGCCTCATCTTCTGTTGCAGCCTACAAATTTAGAGCTTTTTACACCTATGGAGATCTCTCAACACACTCTTTGAAGTGCCATCTCCTGCCAGATTGTTGAAGTATGCTACACATGTTGTGTGATTCAGGGTTACAGAGGCTGGGACCAGTGAGGAAGAGTAGGTATTGTTTTGTGACCATCTTATTACTGCGTAATTTCCTTATTGTGAGCAAAGTGGATCTGTGACAACAAAGAGAGTGTTCTGTGTGAAGATTATTGGCTGCACAGAAGCCACTTTACCATGTTGTCCTAATGGGGAACTAGAAGCCTGAGAGTGTGTGGAAGGCACAAAGGTTCGTAAGAGCATTATTCTTTCTTACAAGCAATATGAAGACAAGTTAGAGTAAGAAGAGTGAGGAGAGCAGCTAGAGTTCTTAGCTTATTAATGAAAAAGCTGGCCTATAATTCTGTCAGATAGCAGGTTTCTATCTTCAGAAACTTTGAATAAGAGATCTAGAAAGATCGAAAAGGGTTTTGAGCATCCTTCTTTCATAGTTAAGCAGTGTCATCTGCATTGTTCATTCTGCCAGCTGCCAGTTATTACTAGGGGATGGAGCTTTTTAACAGCCAGGTACAGCAGCCGTAAAGATGCGGTCTGTGGAACTAGGAGAGCATTGTTTGTTGGGGAAATTTGTTGTGAGGGAAAATGAAGAGATGGGGATAGACCAGAACCTGAGACACATGATGGATGGAAACTCTGACACTAAGATTGTGTCTCATTGAAGACATACCATGGTGTAAATGAGAGGGTAAAATACCTTCTATCCGTTCAGAGTAGGGCACAGTTTTAGTTCAAGGCTCCCATTAGGCAAAGCATCTCTACAAGATAGCATCTCAAGACTTAAAGACTTAAAGTACACATTCTGAATAATAATAGATGTAAACAGTGGTTTTTATCTGTTTGTTGTGTTTTGGTGTTTTGTTTTTTGTTTGTTTTTGTTTTGTTTTTTTGTTTTTTGTTTTTTATATTTATTATTATTCTTTTTCCCGGATAGCAATCTAAAAAGTATTTATACAGAAGGAAAATTCTGGTGTTTCTATTGTTACTTAGTTCAGAATTGGCATGCTTTATAGTACAATAGAGGTTTGAGTGTAAGATGGGAAATGATGGGCATCTGCTGTGCAGGCCCCACTGGGAGCAAATTCATAAGAAAGCATAGATTTCTGAATCCTGCATCTTTCTGAGTCCCTGTTATAGTAGGAGAGAGAGCCCCTTTCAGAGAGCTATCGCCCTTTTTCTTTTAGAGGCAGCTGCCTTGGCTATGAAACATGGGTTTGAATAGGGTGAAAAAAATTGCTAGTGGGCCTCAGAAGCCACCATGTCTTACAGCTGTGATTGTAAATCTCTCTCATCTGATGCCTTTTTCTATTCTGTTTAACATAGACAGGTTTTCAGAAGGAAAATACAGTGTTTCTCAGCTGAAATACCATGATTGGAATGTACGTATGAAAGATATCTTTTTTGATAAACAGTCTAAGGCGACTCTCCTGCAAGCAGTGAAACTCTAATTTTTTGCTTCAGTTTAGACTGATTCAAGTAGAACAAAATACCTCTTTTTCAGTCCCATGAGGTGGTTTGGTTTTTTTTTCTTCACTGAAAAGTCAAATGGCAGGTAGTTGTTACTACTGTCTTGCGTTACTGCAGAGGTGAAGATGTAAGATGTTGTGAAGATTATATTATATACAGATTTTCTCATACTGCACATACAATATGCTTATACTACTGTATGCAGTTACAAAATGGTATGTAGTATTGTACTCTGTATAACTCTTCTTTCCAACATCAGTATATTTGAAATGCATATTTCAACCTTGGACATACCTTAAAAATGTCTGTAACTGTATTTGTTTTTAATTTAAATCCACAGGCTATTTGTAAGATGTCACTCATTCAATTACATACATCTCATTAAACAATAGTAGATACTATGCAGATAAGGTTTTACTTTTACAGCCTGTGGTTTTTATTGAGAGTACAGATGGTAATTTGGGAAGGTTTCAGTTTCAGGAGTATTAGGTTTCATTTTTATAGCCGTAATTACTTCTGTAAGTTACAGATAAGATACTTGAAATTTCAGGTTGCTGTTCTACTCTTTCTTTCTCTCTTTTTTTTTTCTTTTTCCTTTTTAAAGGAATATTATGGAAAGTTAGTTGTTGCATGTAAACTGTAAATGTAGATGGAAAAAAACCCATATAAATGAAAGATACCTTGGTACTTGTTTATAATCATACTAAAATCAGCCAACTATATATATCTAAACAAAATCTATCACAACTAACATTTGTTATGATAGTGAACTGCAAGTGGCATGCTGTTGGAAGGAAGATAGCAGCAGTAGGGGACATAACTCCTCAAGATGAAGACTGCAGGGCAAATTCACTATGCAGTGCCCTGTTTCTTCTCAAATGTGTTACTGAATGAGGCTTATAGCAGAACAGTAGCACTATTTAATTATATGATTATAGATGGATTATTTAAAAAAGAAAGAACAGGTAAATTCATGGAGGCTCTGATGGGACTGTGGCAAGTGTATCACACAGAACACTCAGTTATCCTGTTCCCGCAATCACCTCTAGCAATAATGTAAACATGCAAGGGCAGTGCAATCCTTTTCCATCTTGTCTGGCTTTCTTTTGATGGAAATCAGGTTGTGAGGCAAGGTATGTAATAGTGCATGCATGCATCTTTGCAGACACTGAGCCTTGATGCCACTGGCATATCTGGAGGAAAGTGGTCTTGAAACATTGGTTTTAGATTCCTAACTAGAATTCATAGCTGGAGCTACTACTCCTACTCTTGTAGAAGGAATTGGGGAGATGTGTGCAGCTCTGACCTGGACTCAAGACAGTCAGCTGGCTGAACAGGGGACCTCTTTTTAACTTGTCAGTAATGACAGATCTTGTTAATGGTAAAAGGTATGCTAAGTATCTGACATTTAGGTTAAATGAAAGAAGCAATGAAACTCCACCTGGAGTAAAATAGCTGAAAAAACGAAGCAAAAAGCTTCTCATGGGGAGTGAGGGAGAATGATTTCTGAGGAGTGATAAAAAATAGTAGTTCTAGTTTGTTTCTGTGTTTCCTGTATGTGCATATGAGGCAAAAAATCAGAAAGCAAGAGAGCAAGCAGAGCCAGTCATTTGTGCCAAGAGAGGATAAAGATGAGATTCCTTAGTCACAGGACTGTCTGGAAAAGTAGCCTTCGAAACCATGTCCTGCTGGTTCATCCTCTTGAAGGAAGCAGGATTTCGTGCTGGTTTTTAATAACAACTGATAGAGCACCAAAAAGGAAATAACAGTAATACCCCTTCTTTTCCTCCTAACTCCAGACTAATTCCTGCAGAAAACAGACCAGCAGGATGCTGGTAGGCTGGACAACACTAGCTAAGGATAAGCACTGGATAACATTTCAGACTGTATTGCCAGGGCTTTGGTGCTCTTCACATAAAATTCCTGTTAATCTCTAACAGACGTACTTATTTGACCATGTCGAATGACAATTTATCATTTGTGTGTTCCAAAACACTATGAAAATTTGACTCATCAGAGAACCAGTTTGATTTTAGAATATTGAAAAAGTTAATGCCCCATTACACAATAAACTATAATGCCATTATCTTGTTAGTATTTGCAATAAATGACATTTCATTACCCTATTATGAAGCATCTGGTTTCAAGTCAAGAACTTTGCCATAGTGCAAATATAAGGACTTTTAGAGCTATGTCACACACTGACATACCAAATGTCCTTGTTTTTATGCTGTTACAGTGAAGTATTAATCATCTGGCTGTCAGAGACATCCATGGGCAAAATAAGAATTTGTTTGAATAATTCAGCTTAGTCTTGCCATAAACTGCATGGTGAAGGAGTGAGCCCTAAGGGATGTGACTAGCTGCTACTTCTCATCTAAAACTAGAAGGCTTAAAGAAGAATAGTTGGTGTTAGTAAAGGCTAGGAAAATCTACAGTGTTGGCTTCTGTATAAACTTTTGGGTTTGCTTCGGAAAGGAGCTAAAGGGAACTGTCTTCCCAAAAAGAAATTGTGAGGGTATGACAACAGACTTTGGGTAGGAAGGAAAATTAGGTCAAACCCTTTCTTGTTTGCTTGGATATTGATGACCAAAGTTTTAAGATTTTGTGTCTTGTTTGCATTATAAATTTTGTTGATTTATGACAAAAATAAGAATAGTGTTCATGAAATGAAGTAATTTGCATATGTTTGAACAGAAGGCTGTCACGTGGAGCCAGGGCAAGAAGCAGATGCACTTAGATACCAGCTGTTTGGAGGGAACAGGAATGCAAATTTAAGCTTGAGGAGAATGACTGTAAGTCAATGACTGCTGTAGCACATTTTTCTCCAGTACTGGGGTGGTTCTGGTACACTTGGGTTAACTAAAGATGTGTATATTAGATTGTCTGATGGTAATCAGCATGAGGCTTTTAGGCAGCTGATTTATTTTTGATGTTCATGAACACTTCTTTTGTTAGCTCATGAAAATGGCCTGCCGGCTGTGTAACCACTTGAGTAACAGAGTCTGGTCAATCTTCGTATCTTGTGCTAAAAGGGCCATTTAATTTAAAATTAGTATAAGGTTTGGTTTTGCAGAGTTTTTATTATGTTCATCAAGGCATTTCTTTATGTGTCATTGGATAGAAAAGTATATGACTGACTTTGTTTTTATTTTTCAAGTTACCAAAGAAATGCCAGTTGTGAAAATAGATGTTTTGGACAACATCAGATTTCAAGAAGAAAATCTCCTTAATTTCCTCATCAAGAAACTCTTGCAGTCATTTCCTCTACTGCTTGTCCACACGGAGGGTAAGAACCAGCTATTCCTTCTGAAAATTAGGAATTGCCATCATTCAAGGTTTTCTTGATACAGTCCTTTGATATAGCTAAATGCTTTGTCTTAGAACGTAAATTTTAAATGCCCATCACTACATTTTCAGTTTTCAGACTAACACATGATGGCTTTTTCTTTCCTATTTTAGAAAAACCTGTGTTAAGTCAAATAGCTAACATTCTGCCAGTGACATTTCTTTTCTTGCTAACATCAGTTAAGGTATTGTTGTTCATTTAGTTCTGGACCCTTCTGCTTTAAGTTGAGTTCATTGAAACAAAAAATGTGCTAGACATGTGAAGAGCACAGCTTTTCCAAATTCCAGTAGCTATGATCAGGGGTAAAAAAAACCAGCCGATGAAATGGATTGTCCTCCATCACATTCAAAGAGAGAAAAAATTATTCCCATCTCAGCCTTCCCAAAATGCATGAATGCTTTGTTTCATTATGAAGTATTGAAAAATTAATTTATAAGCTATATTCCTGCCTATAACAAATAAACTTTTCGTTATTGTTCCAGTTTTGTTCTTGACATTTCTGTAGTAATAGTTTGCATTTTCTGCATTGTACATTAGAAAACTTTGTAATTAATCAGTAAAGCTCTTTCCTCACATTTTTTTGTAGCATTGTTCCTTTTAATTAATATTTTAAAGAGCTCTTTGCTTAATGCAATATACTAATATAACTTAACTCACTTCACTGTAAATGCTTCTAAAAATCTGTATCTGTGCAGTTTAGTAATCTACAAAAAATGTTATAGATTGCCCCAATACTAATTACTTTCTGCACATCAGATTGTATGCTGTAAATCATCCTTGCTTTTCAAAGTTCCAATTTAGAAGCTGTAGAAGACTATCTTCCAGTCAACTGTATAGAAGAATGGTTGCTTCCAGTATCTTGCCTTCCAATTCTCCTGGAAGTGATTTGGGTATGTAAATAACTCCCCCCTAATTGGGATGCCATCTGTTAGGTTAACCAGTGATTCGTCACTGACAATGCATATATTTATGCTTAGTGATTATCTGTGATTATCTGTGGTGAAACAGGTATTTCAAGGAACCTGAACAAGATCAGACTTCAGTAAATGCTTCTGTTACCAATAAAGAGCTGCATAGCTCTACAGACCAATGTGATTTTTGAGAATTCACTTAAACAATGGCTGAATGAAGGGGAAATTTATGACAATATCAAAGTTCCCCTATGCATTTTACTACTGTACTGTGACCAGGTAGGATGAAGTCTTGCGTGACATCGTCTAGCGTGTGGTGTCCCTGCCCATGTCAGGGGGGTTGGAACTAGATGATCTTATTAAAGGTCCTTTCCAACCTTAACTTTTGTATGGTTCTGTGGCAACAGGCTCTAAGCATAACCATATGAAAAATGAGCCATTGCCAAGGGCACTAGGTAGTGGTCTAGTGGCAGCCAAACATTCGTCTTAGTGATTTTGTTGGAATGAACTGCTTGTCTTTGTTCTGGGTCCACTTTCACTGTGAGTACCCGCTTACCTGTTTGGTGCTGGAGCAAGAGACAGGACTGCAGCAATTTGCTGTCAGTGCACTGACCAAAGATCGTGGCTTACTTTTCCCTTTTGCGTAGCTAAAGCCAGAGACACATCAGAGAGGCAAAAGTCTGTGAAATTCCTGACTCATTGGGCGAGTCTATGATCTTTCTGTAATGAACTGAAATCTGTTTCAGTTCATTTGACTTACATCCCACTCTTTGGCTTTCCTATGTGGCCACACCAGCACATGCAATCTGTTGCTTTGGATTATCTTAAAAAAATCTGCAGAGCACCTCCTACATTAAGTATGTACAAAAGACTGACCTAAGCAAACATTTCTGCAATTGCAAGAACAGTTTTGACTGACTGTTGGTGGTGCCCTGTCAGTGGACAACCAGATGTCTGGTTTGTTTTGGAGCAGCAGCCACCTGGGGAGTCCTTGGGATATTAATTAAATAATAATTGAAGCATGCAGATAATACTTACCAATTTGTCTAGGCACAGCAGGAGCTACCTGGAAGAATCTCCAAGACTGTTAGTTAACCAAATGTTTTCATGTAAAGTGAGAAGGAATTCAGTTAATCTTGTCTCTTAAGTCAGTCTGTTGGTTCATCTGTGCAGAAAGTAGCTGTGGAGTTCCTGGGCCACCCAGGGAACTGATGACTAAATGCACTGCATATGCAAAGGGGCATGGCCCTGACACCCAGCCACACCAAGTTATAAATGTAGTGTTTTGTCACAGTTACAACATGAACTGTGCAGCTTTAGCCACATGGGGTTGAGTACCATGAAGAATGCTAAAATGATAATCTCTCCCCAGGAAGTTATTTTGTCTTCATTGCTCATTTGAAACAACTCATTTTTTTCTACACCCCTGAAAAGCCTGGAGGTGACTCTGAATGTAGCATCGAGGATTCACTGCACTTTGTTTAACATGTATTTTTGTGGTATTGTGAAGATCTGGTTTATATCTTGCATCTATTATAATTCTGTTTAAAATTCTGAACTCTAAACTAGCCTGCAGTGCTGGGGCACATAAGAAGAAATCACAGGTCTGCCCATATACAGATCTACTAGTACTTTCCCAAAAGAAGGAAATGGTGTCAGTCACCATTAATTGAAACTGGCTGTGAGGTTCTGATTTGGCACAAGGAGAAAAAAATTACTCATCTTGAGCATAATTGATCATTGGAATGTGTTGCTCTGAGAGACTGTAAACTGCAGAATCTATGTCCTTGGAGTTTTTTACAGCCCAACTGGAAAAAGTCCTGGGCAACCTGCTTTAATTCAGTGTTGAGATACTCTGGGTGAAAGACCGAATATAAGGATCTCTTGAAGTCCTTTCCAATCCAATGTATTCTGTGATTCCATTGGAATTGGAGAACATAAACAACTGAAGCAAGGAGATAGCCATCTGTAGATATGGAAGACTTTTTTAATAGGTTGTATCTAACTTTTTGCCCCCCTGGTTTATTTTAAAATGGGAGCAAACATCTCTATGGACTCTCTGTTACAGCCATGATTGTCGATTACCTAAAATATTGTATGCAATACTTCTTTTATATCACTAGAGTGGAAGAATTGGTTTAGTCCTTTTTGAAGTACATTTTCACACTGTACACAATGTCATTTGGTTAAGATGAAAAATCAAAACTACGAACATCCATCAAAAAGGACAGGAAAGGGCCATAGAAAGTGACAATGCTGTGAAAACGTTTGACCTTTGTTTACTTCGCCTACTTCACTACAGCAGCGTATTCACAAGCAGTTTCTGTGTAATAGAGTTACTTCTGCAGAAAACTGGAATAACGTTATGGTGAATCTAGTCCAAAGAGAACTTTTTTATCTGCTTTACAGGGCAGGATCAGGTCCATAAATCATAGCAACTCTGGTCCAAAGGGAAAAAGATTTTCCAAAGTCATAACACGTTTCTAACAGAATGAATTGCCTAAGGAAGGTATTTATGAAAACAGTAACCAAAAGTGTAAGCCAGGAGAAATCTCCTGGTAAAATTGGGGTAGTATATCAAAGTGACAGAACTAAGACAGTGGGGTTTCTTTTAATCAGTGAGTTCTGTGTAATTAAATATGTTGTAACCAAAGAATACTTTTACTGAAATGAAATGAAAATATAGATGTGTTTACATATTTGTAATCATACATCTTTGGTAAGTCTGAAAAGTCAAATTACATGGGAGGGAAAAGTGTGTTTGTTTTCTTCATCGGTAAAGTATAAAGCCACAGCTTTGTTTAGTGCGTGTTAAGATCAGTCAAAGCTCTTAGGAATTCACTGATTACAAAGCAAAACAACTCAGAGAGGCAGCGTATTTTTTAACTTACTAGGCCATGTAAGTCAAGAGCAGAGCCAGGAATAGTTGGGAATATTCCCATGTATTTACTAATGATGTTGCCATTCATAGGCAGTGTTCAGTGTGAAGTAAAAACTGGTAGAATATTTCATAGCTACTCTTGAAAACCAGCAACATGCATGAAGACAAAGTGATAAAATTGCCATTAAAAACTGAATAGTTCAATCCTGGGAGCTAAAAGTCTGTGTGGTGGGACAGCAAGCACTCCAGCAGGTGGGTAAAATAGATGTCTGAATTTTTATAGCATGTAGTCTTGAAGCCTGCAATTACTGAGGATGTCTGAAATTTAGCTGCTTGAGTTGATTCATATGCAGTGCAGAAAGTTGATTTATGTCATGAGTTAGCATGTGATATTCACATGTTTGCATTGCGGATAAAACAAACAAACCAGCAAAAAACATTTCTTTATTCAATACAAAGTCAGCTTTCATGAGATCCTTAGGTTGTAAACCACCTTGACATATGCTTGGCCCTGAAATGCCATCTGATTTCCATGAACTTCTGAATATATTTGATTCACATTCTTCTGTTCTTTCAAGGATGATCATTTAACCCTCTTTAAAATAATTTGGGTCAACATTCAGAACACTTTTGTTCAGGATATATTCTCTAGACAGTGCAGTCTGAAGAGTAACAAAGATTTAACTCCTTCCAGTTTAGCTTGCTTACGTCAAAGACAATTGGCTTTCTGCATTGCTGCTAAGTAACATTCTCATCTCTTAAATTTTACCCTTTGCAGCTATGTCTCTGTCTCATTTTCTCTCCGTTGACTTGATTTATAACAGAAGAGAGATATGCAACATTTTCATACTGATTCATAGGTAAAAAAGCAAATGTTTTAGTGCCATCTCCCAAGGGTTGAAGTCTTTCACCTTTACTTATCTCTTGGGTCTGTTTGCTGAGTGAGATACCACCTGGAGGAAATAACGGTGAGAATGTGAGGTAATACAGAATATAAACTAGAATAGTCTGGGAAGCTGGTGACACCATTCTAAATGGTGTCACCAGCTGACACCATGACAGCTGTTTCAGAATACTGTTGTTTAGGAAAGACAGCAGTGATGGATGGCTTTGTTTAACATATAGATTTGGGCTTTCTATGTATACTTATAAAGCCATTGACTTGAACTTATGATATTATCAGACTTTCATTGCCTCAAAGCAAACTAAACAATTTCTTGATGAAGGATCATGAAGTTCACATCTCACTGGATTAAAAAAGTCTTTTGAAATGCCCAGGAATGTAAAGCTGGCATATCTCCTACTGTTTGTTCCTTGAAAGTTTCTTTATAACTGAATAAATCCACCAGATAGCATGCATAATGCACTATAGTTCCCAGTGTCTGGATTACTGTTTGCCAGGATTTTTCATGGCCTGAGGTTTTAAGAGACTCTTTTTTTAAAAAATCACACTTCCTGGAATAAAAACTTAAGGTTTTCCAAGTGTGAGCAGCAATATCTGCCCTCAGATATTAACTTCATTAACTCTCTACACTGCTGAAAAAAAGTTTTACATCTTTTATTTATGAGAATTTGTCAGAAAATTCTATAATCAGGTTTGGAGCATGCTGCACTTGGCCTTCAACACATGAGGGGAAAAAAGTCAAACTTTGAGTCTTGATTTGAAGACAACGTGATCAGGTCTATCAGAAGCCCTAGGAAAGTTGATTTCCCAGTTGTGTGTGAATATTAGTGGGAGTTGAGTATTTTAAAAATTATTTCATGCCACAAAAATGACTATAGGTTTTATATTATGTTTTGAGTCATCATTGTGAATCACTGCAGCTTTTTGTTTTCACCTGTGCACTTCCCACAGTAAGTTAATTATGGTACTCAATGCCTTCATTTAGGTTGCTGTGTGACAACTTTGTTTGTAACTCAGATTTTTTAGTATTGGTGTTGAGCAGGTAGGTTTTTATAATTTCATCCAAAATTTGCATTGAGTGGAACTGTCCTGGACAAACGGACTCGAGCTGGATCTAGTTATGATCAGGATGTAATAGTTCATGAAAATCTTCCCCATCATGTGATGCTCATGTGATATTTATGGGTCATAATCCACTTTTGCACAAAAACTACCTTAACAGGAATTACAGTTTTGTAGTATGATTTGAAGCCACAAGGGAATCGGGATGCTTCTCTCTTCTGACTATCCACTTGGAATCACCTTCCCCAAAAATACTCAAGACAAAAAGCCATCAAAGCATCACATTACCACCTGAAGAATCAAATTCACCATCTAATCTGAGAAGTCTACTAGCAGGCTCAAGGAAATTGGCTACTAAACCTTGCTGAGACTAGTAAAAATCCAAAGCCCTGTAGTATATGATCTATATTTAGCTCCTAGTGGTAGGAGCAGGACTGATTTTTTTTGGGGGGGAAGAAAGAATAAAGTAGTAACAGAAAAGCCAGCATGGTGATTTATGGGCCTGATGTGTCAGCTGGTCTAAAACCAGATTTTCTTGAATTATTCTGGCAGTAACATTTCACCGCTTCAATCTCTGCTTTGAATCTGAAGATTTTTTTTTTTTTTGGTCTTAAAAGAACTTTCTATTTGATTTAAATAATGTCATATCCATTTTCGTAATTTTCTTCACGTTGAATATCTTATTGATGGGAAAATTCATGACTCCAGAATACATTTTAGTAGCATACCTGCAGGCTACAATAATTCTTTTAAAACTTAAATCTGAGTTGAAGCGTTTTAAAGCTATCAAACATACCCAGTGTCTTCAGTGTTACTTCTCCCGTTAGTAACATGTTGACACATCATGCAAGAAACATGCAATAATGAGTTAGCTTTGGTTAAATAATTGAAACAATTTATTCTTACTAGTCAACAAAACTTCATATTAAATTTCATTTTTTAAGGAAATGTTATTTCACCTTCTGAAAGCAAGTTGACTTTCACTAAGAAAAACACATGGTAAGACAGTCTTTAAAAGCTTGTTTTCATTAACTGTCACATTCATCAGAAAAGAAAGTGCTTATTGAATGTGTTTCCACCATATGTTGTGCCAGAGGCTTGATGAATGTTTAGGAAAGGTGAGGTCTTGCTTACTCATTTAAGAAGGCTTATGTATATCCTCAAGCATAGACCATAAAAAACATAGACAAGGTAAAAAGAAACTTACTTCATTGTTTGGCATTTCAGCAGCAATTATTTGTTAGGAAAATCTGTGGATCCTTAACATATCAGCATTAACCCCTTCCCCCATGTTACTTTGTGGAATAAAGCAGAGGGAGCAAAAATTATCAGTGGAGATTCAAACACTTTATTCAAGAATAAAAATTGCATATCACAATTTTTATTACAGCTTTATTAAAGTGGCATTCAGAAGAAGGTGGTGAGATGAATTCCCTATGCAGTCTCTTGCTCCGGTGTGCACCCTAATCTGATTATCACCATGCAGTCTTTTTGTACAAGTGTGGTGGCTTGTGACACAAAGTTGTGGACATCAGACTTTGGAAGGGACTGAAGCTAGAACTCAGCAACAAAATAAAGAGGGAAGGGAAGAATATTAAATGTCCTGACAAAATCCTCCTTTTCTACATTCCTTTATCCCAGAATTAAATTTGGGATTTTTCCCTAATGTTCCAGGTTTTCACTCATCTCCAAAATTAATTTCTAAACCCCATGTATTCATCAACATGTCAGTATAAATATTTTGACCAGTCATGCAGACCTTCTCTCTGGCTTCACGTGTCTAATTTTTTTCAGCCTGACATTGTCCTCTATGAAATTTTAAGATGCAGCTCGCTATTTACAGTTCATAGAATCATACAAGGGTTTTGGTTGGAAAAGACCTTAAGATCATCTAGTTCCAACCCCCCTGACACAGGCAGAGACACCTCACACCAAACCATGTTGCCCAAGGCTCTGTCCAACCTGGCCTTGAACACCAACAGGGATGGAGCATTCACAACTTTTTGGCAAGCCATTCCAATGCCTCACCACCGGCACTGTAAAGACTTTCTTCCTTATATGTAACCTGAAGTTCCCCTGTTTAAGTTGGAACCCACTCCCCCTTGTCCTACCACTAAAGTCCCCACCCCAGCATCCTTATAGGCCCCCTTCAGATACTGGAAGGCTGCTATGAGGTCTCCATGAAGCCTTCTCTTCTCCAGGCTGAACGCCCCTAACTTTCTCAGCCTATCTTCATATGGGAGGTGCTCCAGCCCTCTTATCATCCTTGTGGACCTCCTCTGAGAACTGGACACAATACTCCAAGTGAGGCTTTGCAAGAGCAGAGTAGAGGGGCAGGATTACCTCCTTCGACCTGCTGGTCATGCTTCTTTTGATGCAGCCCAGGATACGGTTGGCTTTCTGGGCTGCGAGTGTACACTGCCTGCGCATGTCAAGTTTCTCACCAACCAACACCCCCCAGTCCTTCTCTACAGGGTTGCTCTGAATCTC
>NW_009921401.1:0-1607 GCF_000696875.1 Nestor notabilis | reverse complement strand
AAGCGAGGAGCGAGTCCAATGCAAGTGGCGCGTTGCCCAGGCTCTCCATGTGCTAAAGAGGCCCAGGTGCAGTTTTTGCTCCTGGCTGTTCGACTGTGGCAGCAGGAGCCGGACGTTCGTGCTGAATGCGGTAGGCTCGGCCCAGCCTGGGCAGGACATCGTGGAAGAAGCATACAGATGGACTTCTAGGTGGGAAAGCGAGGAGCGAGCCCCATGCAAGTGGCGCGTTTCGGAGCTCTCCAGGTGCTAAAGAGGCCCATCAACAGTTTTCTCTCATGGTTCTTCGGCTGTGGGAGGAGGAGCAGGGCGCTCATGTTGAATGCGACGGGCTGGTCCACGCCTCGAACGGGCATGGTCGAAGAAGCGTAAAATCGCACTTATAGGTAGAAAACGAGGAGCAAGTCCAACGCACGTAGCACATTGCGGAACTCTCCAGGTGCTAAAGAGGCCCAGTAGTAGTTTTCTCTCTTGGCTCTTCACTGTGGGAGCAGTACCCGGACACCCATGCTCAGTGCGACGGGCTAAGCCCAGCCTAAAATGGGCATATTCTAAGAAGTAATATTGGACTTGTAGTTGGGAAAGCGAGGAGCGAGCCCGATGCAAGTGGCACCGTTGCGGAGCTCTCCAGCTGCTAAAGAGGCCCAGTAGTAGTTTTCTCTCTTGGCTCTTCACTGTGGGAGCAGTACCCGGACACCCATGCTCAGTGCGACGGGCTAAGCCCAGCCTAAAATGGGCATATTCTAAGAAGTAATATTGGACTTGTAGTTGGGAAAGCGAGGAGCGAGCCCGATGCAAGTGGCACCGTTGCGGAGCTCTCCAGCTGCTAAAGAGGCCCAGCAGCAATTTTCTCTCATGGCTCTTCGTCTGTGGGAGCAGGACCTGGACGCTCATACTCAATGACACGGGCTGGTCCACGCCTCGAACGGGCATATTCGAAGAAGTATACAATTGGACTTTCAGGTGGGAAAGCGACGAGCGAGCCCAGTGCAAGCGAGTCGCCCGTTACGGAGCTCTGCAGATGCTAAAGAGGCCCAGCAGCAGTTTTCTCTCATGGCTCTTCGGCTGTGAGAGCAGGACCCGGACGCTCATGCTCAATGCGACGGGCTGGTCCAAACCTCTATCTGGCATGGTCGAAGAAGCATACAATCGTACTTATAGGTGGAAAATGATGAGCAAGTCCAATGCACTTAGCGCGTTGCGGAACTCTCCAGGTGCTAAAGAGGCCCAGCAGCAGATTTCTCTCATGGCTCTTTGGCCTTGGGAGCAAAACCCGGACACTCATGCTCAATGTGATGGGCTGATCCACCCTTCCAACGGGCATTTTAGAATCAGCATACAATTGGACTTGTAGGCGGGAGAGCGAGGAGCGAGCCCAATGGTCTTAGCGCTTTGAGGAGCTCTCCCTGTGCTAAAGAGTCCCAGTAGCAGTTTTCTCTTATGGCTGTTAGGCTGTGGGAGTAGGACCCGGACGTTCGTGCTCCAGTGCAATGGGCTGGGCCCAGACTTAATGGGCATATTCCAAGAAGAAAAATTGGACTTCTAGGTGGGAAAGCGAGGAGAGAGCCAAACGCAAGTTGCACCGTTGCGGAGCTCTCCAGATGCTAAAG
>NW_009921400.1:0-20645 GCF_000696875.1 Nestor notabilis | reverse complement strand
TCAGTTCTTTAGTCTTCAATACTGTAATAAAATCTACATGCAAAGAACCACATAACGATGCAGACTACATTTAGTATCAAGGATCAAATCTTTATCAGAACTACTGTATCTATATTGATAGTGAATGGACAAGAAATACCATGAATGAGTTAGAATGCTTTGAACAATTAATCTGTGAAACTTTTCACAGCCTCTTACTTGGCAAGGTTAATAAGTTGCTTTAGTGATGAAGAAACACGACTAGGATAACATTGCAGACTCATATAGCATGTGTATGTTTTCCCCTTCTTAAAGCAATGTAAGAAAACCTCTATTAGCTTTCAGTCCATGAAACTAAGCAGTCCAATAAGGAAAACTAGCCTATTGACAAATCTATTTTATAAAAGAAAGTCTTTGAATTAGCAGCCTTCTGGGAAATATCACTATGAATTATTCAACCATCTAACTGAACTTGTGTTGAACCATTTTCCTTTTCCTTCCCATTGAAGGGTTTTGCAGAAGCTCGAGAAAAAGTCAAAACTTCCTGGCTCCTGAATAATAAATGTAGACTATTCCTCACTCCAGTAAACACTGCATTTTTCTAAAGAAAGAGAACAGCTGGTGCATGAAATCAAGCTTGCTTGCACATTTCAAGAAAACTTCTCTCAAGATACATCTTTAGATAACCATCAGTCTACAATCCTTTTCTGCATGAATATGAAACTTATCAAACAGTAAAGGCAGGAGTATTTGTTTTCTGTGTGTGAGGTGGTGTGTTCGGCCTAGCAGAAAGGCTTCTTATGCCTCTAGGCTCCCACAGGCCTCTGGAATAAAAATGGGTTGTGCATCAGCGGTTTTCTGTGAACTCCCAGACCATGTCAAACAGCCTATGACATACTCTCATTTAGTTTATGGGAAATATTGCTTTGCAACCCAGTGCCAGCAAGGCAGAGTAACTGGGAGAGAAGAATATGAGGTCTTAAAGATGCTGACAGTAAATATACATTCCAGAGGGTGGTTAATGGTCAAGAATATCAAGGGTTCAGTGAGGCAAGACAGAGAGGAATGTCCAACTTGTTCTTTTGATTGATGGTCAGCAGAATGTCAAGGATCAAGAGAAAATAAGCACAAAAAGATATTTCAGTAGGGAAAACAAGGCCTTAATAGTGAGTATCATGCCTAACACTGATGATGATTTATGGTCTGGCTTGCAGACAAAACCACCAATCTGGTACTGCTAATAACACAAGAGGCGTAGAAAACTCCAAGGCCTTTTTCAAAAATGATAGAGTACACAATAGCCACACAGTTTGTTTTGGAGGTTGTTTCCCTTTCAGAATCTCCTGTAATAATTCAATTTGCAAGTCCATCAACCCAGAAAAAGTTCTAAGGTGCCAGTTTAAGACTGAAACTGAAAATGTTTCTGGTCAAGAAATACAGTTCTAGTTTCTTGCATGAGGCAGAGTAAATCTAACTTCATGATGTGAAGTAATTGGGTATGAGCCACTTACACCTATAGAAGAACATTTATATGACAGGTTTATGTTCTGACAGTAAATATATGACAAAATCTGTTTTTTTTCAGTGAGCACATGGTTTGCACATGATAATTTATTTTTCTAAAAAGGAATTAATTTCAGATAGACTTTATTATGTCTGCTTTTTTCTTAACTGATACAAAATGCGTACTATAAAATGTCCCGCTCCGCAACACAGTTCTTCCTTTGCCCCAGGAGATTTGAACAGCAGTCTTTCAGCCTACAAAATATCTCAGCTGTCAGGTAACAGAGTCATTCTATCACATGTTATCTCAACTTGTATTAAAGTAATTTATAGAAAGTTACTCCAGGCAGAGAGATTGAGGGAGACATTTGAAAACACTTTTGATGTTTAGGCAATTTACTTGAGAGGTTATTTATGCTGTTTCAATCCCCATTCTGAATTGGACCAAGATGTGAACAGTTAGCCTACAAGATATTCTTAAGAAGCTTATTTCAACCTTTCCTGTTGACACTGTTCCACTTTAGATAAAATGCTCAAAATGTCATTGAGATGGAGAACAAGAATAGCTCTCCAGCCTTCTAGCTAGGACACTCTCCCAGGAGATGGAAACACACGGGCCACCTCTCTCCAGTAAATATTTAATTGACTATATGCAGTGGAACAGTGTCAACATGAGACATTATCAGAGCCCTTTCATGTTACTTTAAAGTTAAGGGCAAGCATTTACAAGTGTGAGATGTAGGTTCAAAATCATTCATGCACAAGGGTGAACTGAATCCAGGTTTGCACATCATGCATATTGCTGCTTGAGTCCCTGAGCATATGAGAACTTCCTCTTCTTCTAGCTACTTGAGTTTGGGATTGGATTAATTTTTATAATAGCCACAATTTCTTCATGGATTTCTTTATCAACAATGCTATTGCTTCTTCCACTGTTACCTCAAACTGACGTCCACAATAGAAAAGCAATGTTGAGTTTCTAGTTGCAGCCCCTGAATACCTAGAACAGAGAAACAATGTATATTCATTAAAAAGATAACAGATTGGTTAGTTTTGTTAAGCTAAACCAAACTAATTTCACTGATTTTTTAAAAGAGTATTCACAGCTGATAAATTGCAGGGGAAGTACCTGATACACTGGAATGCAGGGCTTCTATTCAGAGTGTACTCAACAGGTTGCAGAAACAGGCTAACAGGAACCTCATAAACCTTAAAAGCAAATGCAGGATCCTGAATCTGAGAAACACAGAACTCTGCACATCTGTACAGATAGAAAGCAGCTTTGAATAAAACTACTTGGGAATCCTGGCTGACAACCAGTTGAATATGAGCTATCCGAATGCCCTGCTGTGGAGAAAGTTAATACATTCTAGAGCACAGCCAACATGTTGAAGGAAGCGATTGCTGCACTGTCTTCAGCATATGTGAGTCTGCATCTGCAGTACTGTGCTCAGTTTTGGGATCCCCACTACTGGAAAGACATGGACACACTGGAGCAGAGGGGTCCTCCTAGTCATCAAGCCAGAGCTCAGGACATAGAAGGAGAGAGATGGCTGGGCCTGTTCAGTCTGGAGAAGACCAAGGTCAAGAGAGAGCTTATGGCTCCCTGCAACTGCTTTACAAGGGTGTGGAGAGAAGATGGAGACAGACTTTTCTCAGAGGTGCACAGCAACAGAAGAAAAGGAAATGAACAGAAGCTGGAACAAGATAAATTCTGATTATATGTAAGGAATTCTTTTAATTCATAGAAAAGATTTTCAAACAGGTTGTCCAAAGAAATTGTAGAATATCTATCACTGGAGATATTTAGAAGTCAACTGCATACAGTGCAGAGCAACCTGATTAAATAGGTCCTGCTCTGAGCAGGATGTTGGACCTGATGATTTCCAGGCATCTCTTCTGACCTCAGTCACTTTATGTCTCTGCCATTTCATTTTCCAATATAAAGAATTATAGACAATGATTTAGTAAGGATGCTATTTACGTTTCCTTGCTATTCTTTAAGAATGTAATTGCTAAGCTTTAAAATTACTGGTCAATGTAAAACATTCTTTTTCTACTTTATAATAGAAGCCTTTGTTCCTCTCCCTACTCACCTTTTACATTATCCAGCAAATACAGTTAAGAGTATTCTGTATTTTCTTACACACACCTAGTATTTTCACATTATTTAGGCTAATAATTAATATGGCCTGTATTGCATGTTATTCCTTGCTTCCTTCTTCCATCCTTCTTCCACCAAACTGCTGCAAAACTCCTAGTGTTCCTAAAAATAAGATACATTCTTACTCTGTTATAAATAGAAAACCTGTTCTGCCTTCTGCACAATTTTGTTTTCCCAAAATTTAAGTTAAATAACTGGGGCGGGGTAGGGGGTTAACTGAGAATTATGCATGTGTGTTTAAGAGAAAAAGAGAGATAATTTTTTTACTTATCACTAGTTGTCTGAAATGCAAAATTTGCAAGTCATGGTGGGATAATTTTATTTCACTAGCATTCAAACATTAATACAAAAATATATTATCCCTACTTGCAGATATGCACACGTAACTATATATATGAATACATGTTGAAGCACACAACTATATGTACACATAAAAATTTCAGAAGAAAAATGAGCCTCTCAAAATCAGTAGTAAATGTGAACACTGATGATTTATTTGGGACTTATGTGGATAATTTTCTTTTTGGCTTTTATATTGGAGAAAAAATGTGTTTATATTGGCAACACTTCTTTGCATGTACTGAACTACATACACGGCTTCTGAAATTAAGAGGCCCTTTTAAAAAGGACACACTTGAAAAGCTTTTTGCTTTTACATGTATAATTTCAAAGGGGAAAATCATCACGTTGTACCTTCCACATAGGTATTTCACCTTAGGATATATCACATGTTCTATATTTGGAAAGTATCACAGAAATGTCATTCCACTGCTTTTAATTCCTTTTTGTAACTCTGTATCCAGGAGAAGCAATGTCCTTTAAAGTATGTGAGTGTTGTCCCTTTGGATTTCTTCAGCCTAGCATGAAACTTTCAGTCTTCCATTACAGACCAGTGGTCATTCTTGCTGCTTGAAGAATCACCTAGTATGATAGTATAACATGTTATTTATATTCACTTACAGGCCTATTTCTGAACTGAAATTGCTCTGAAACTTGGTTTATTATAATTCATTGTATTTTTTCAATTTTCTAAGAGATTAAAGCAAGCAACTACAGAGAATAATTCTGGAGCTAGAGCTGAGTCCAGAGTTACAATTAAAGAATGGGGAGAGGGTTTATTTATAACATAACTTTTGGAAATTGTTTTTAGTTGAGAAGCTTAAATAAACATCTAGTAGGTGGAACTTGTTTTGCTTCAACAAACACATATCTTTTAAGTCTTTCACATAAAGTTGTCTTAAAATTCTATTACATAGCATACTTTGTCTAATTTACCCTGCTAGAGCAGTTTCCACAAATTTTTAGCTGAACATAAAAGTATCTGATAAGTTTAGATCTACAGCCCATGCAGGCCACTATTCTGCCTCCAGGATTAGCAGTAGGAGACGCTACTTTAGGAAAGCATGCAAACCTAGCCATAGACCTGCTGCTTGAAGAAAGTGAACTTGAAAGGAGGGAGGGGTAGAGAGGTTGGGCCAAAACATAAACCAGAACACTTCAAAAATTCCGAGTTCAGTAGTCACTATAATTGCATCCCATGCATCCCAGCATTATACTGGAAAGAGTTCAACATATGTATCACACCTTCTCTTACCCATTTCGATAAAAAGAAGACTTGAGGAAGCATGCTGAGAGGTAGGTGTAGCATGTTCTGACCACATGTGCAACACGAACATTTGAAAGGACAGGGCTTTGTAGCAGTTAAAACCATGTAAATACTGGGCAGCCTAGATGTAGCATATGATTAATGAGAATTTCCAGCTTGTTAGGAGGTGTTATTCTCCTATCAAATGTAAAAGTGATTTTGCAGTTCACTTAAGTAGGAGGCTTCTCAGCTAAGCTAAGCAAAAGGGTTGTAGGAACAGGTCTGGTGTGTGGCCACTGCCTTCTGAGGGGCTGAATTTTGCCTATGCATAGCATGAAGGAAGTGTGGGAATAGGGAGAGGCACCTGTGAAATCTTAACTTTCTTCACACCTGGACTTGAGGCTCCAGTCTCAATAAGTCAGTCATTTCAGCCCGTGAAACAAAGCAACAAATATAACTGACAAAACCAGAAAATGTTGCAGCTCAGCGCTTTGTTTGCCAAACCTACCAAAATACTTTAATTCAGATGTAACACAACATATTCATCTGCCTGATGTAGAAATGTCATCTCTTCTGCACATGCACACACAAAATCAGGTGAAGAAACAGGAAAAACTTTTTTTCTTCCAACAAAAGGCAAAATATATTCCTTGAAAGGAAGACTTTAGTAAGTTGGTTACCCTTCAGTTTCTTCATGTCTGTTTAATTATATTGTAATTTCATGTAGTTCATGCACATAAAAAGTATACGTATACTTTTACACACACTTTTATACTGTGTGTGTATAAACAAACACACACAGTCATTCAGGAAGCTGCTTCCAACCCACTTCTGTATATATATTTCCTGTTTTGTAAAATCTGTAGTAGAAAGAAATACTTACATGTATTACAACCAACAGGTAGGATACAGAGTAAAACTAATGGCAATAATCAAATATTCTTACTATAGTAATTCTTACCCTTCTTTCCCCATTATACAGCTCCCTGATGTTACCAGCCTTTGATGCTTGCTCCTTTCCAGGCCTTTGCTCTTTCTGAAGATCCTTCTTGCAAAAGCTGTCTGTGACAGCTGCAAACAATGACATCACCTTGAAATAATTTCAGGGGGAAGAGGGCGTTATAATTAAACTTATTTCATTTACATTGTTGCATGTGGCATAGGCATAAGCATGGATTCATCTGTCATGGAGAAACCTATTAAAAACATATAGAGGATACATCTTATCTAGAGGACAGATTCTTCCTTTGTTGCAGCTTCTACCTAGAAACTTTTTAGAAATTTAAATACTCAGAACATGAAGCTAATGAAACCTATTTGTCAGGAACAAAATACTGCAGAAATGTAATAATTCATTCAGAGAAAGCTGCAAAACAGGTTGAGGTACCTTTCACTGGGGTCAGTTTAATTCAGGCAAATTCACTAAAAATTGAATACAAACACCCCTATTGCAAAACCTAACAAAGAAAAAAATTCTCACTAATTTTAAAAACTTACTCAAAGTAAGCTCTTTGAGCACCAGAACTCATGAAGCCTACTTCCTGTGGATTTGCTTCTCATGGTTGACTTCAAGCTTTGATTTAAACTTTCTCCATGAACTTGCTTTTCTGTGTGGCTTCTATGGTGTTTGGTAGTGGGGAAACAGCTGCAGTCAGCGACAGCCCACAGTCATAAACACTTCCAATATCTTTTCCTGTCACTTTAGCTGCATATTTCTTAAAGAAACATCTTTGTCTGTGAGAGCTCAGAAACTTGTTACATTTTTTCAGTTTGGAGATTATTATTTACTTGATTTTAGAAGAAGAGGAGAGAAAAGAGTGAGACAGATAAAAAGAAAAAAGAGCGAGTAAGTATGACTGCATAAACCTTGTTTCCTTAGGAAACTGTACTGAAAACTTCAATAACAGAATGAAAGTCTCCAATAACCATAATCAGATCTGGTCTCAAATCACACTTTCCCTGTACTAGCATGTAATGATGTCCAGTCCTGTTCGCATCCCATCAACATTTACCTAAGGAAAGTTTTGGAGGCTAGAGAACAAGAGAAATGCTTGCTTTTAGGCTTCAGAAGCATTTTAAAAGTAAGGGCCAGTATTTTAGAAGATGTAAACCAGCATGGATCTTTGGACAAAACCAGCAAGTAAAATAGATACTTTCTACCTTGAGTAACTGGCAAAGGGTAGAAAGAAAGGACTGACACAGTTAAATCAAAAATCTCAGAGGCATTTTAATAGCACCTATGGCATTATTTGAGGGAATAAGAGAATCTCTTCAGGAGTGATTCATTACCACAGTACTGAAATACATGAAAATCAACACTTGTACAAACAGTTGTGTGTACAGTCTGTTGATTCTCAAGTACCTGTACATTACTCTCATGGGTCTACCAAGAACTTCATATGCTGCCACTATGTGAAAATATATTCTTTCAAATAATCACAGCATTTCACCTTAGCTGTAAAAATTATGAACACTAGGAACAAGACTGAATATAATATGGATCTAACAAGAACTAATTTGAAAACTACCGCTATAGGTCTGTGGACTAGGATGTATTGAAACTTCCTGGGCTTTCAGCCTCTCTTCATTTTTTTACCAATTTTCATTGTAATGTAAGTAGAAATTGTACTAAATAGACTTTTACTGAAGAAGAATATCAAAGAGCCAAATATATGTATATAGGAAACATACAATTATCACCTTCTTTGATAACAGTATCTAAATACCCTTCCTGCCTACTTCTAACCTTTTTTTCCTTCACCAGAGTGTTATTTTTCCATCATAAATGCATTTTAATACGTGTTTTCAAAAATCCAGGATAATCCAAGAGTGCATGTTTGTACTGACAGCATACATGTGCTACTCATGCTAATTGACCCTGATCCCTCATAATAAGGACATTGAATGAAGTTTTATTTCTTATGAATACTCTTACTTGCATGGCTTATTTGCTAACCATGGGAGGTGGACATTTAATCTGTCAAACATTTGTAAAACACCAAAATCAATGCAACCTTTGACCTGGGTCACTGAAACTGCACCCACTTCTTGTGATTTTTCTGTTCACCCAGCCTGTTTCATATATTCGTTCCATGCCTTATGAAGCATGCAGACAGAGTATGATCTTTGACATCCAGCCACCTGTGTCCCATACTTTTTGTGTGAAAGAAATAAATGACAGTCCTGGAGATTAAGACCAGGCCCCTCTTTTTTTTTCTCTCTTTCTCTCCCCCCTTCTTTTTTTCCTGAATTCAGCTGTTTTGCCAGGTGAATTGCAAGACCTGTGTGTGTTTTAAGTTATGAAGTTTTCTATTTCCACTGAGCTTTTGCTAGGTAAGGATTATGTAGCTTTAAATGACCAACTATCTTTATATTTTCTGGGAAAAAAAAAAAAAAAAGACATTTAATCATTTTCCCAGTAAAAGTGATGGTAAAGTTGTCACTGGCTTCAACATGAATAATGACAGAGACATGACACTGCTTTTTCACAGTACATTAAAGAAAAAAGATTGAAGTTAATCCTACCCACACTTTTTAAATACCACAATTAATTTCAGTAGGAACGCTTGTAGGTTAGACAGAATGTTTCATTGGTTGATGCTCAGGGACCACAGTAGCTGACATTAGTTTAGACTAACAGTAAGTCCATGGAACTCTGTTGACTCCAATATATAACAGGTTTAATTAAAAGAAAAGCTGAGCCTTATTTCTTCAACAGAGTAGCTGAATATCACATTACTTATTCTACTTTTACTGTTTGCTAAAGTCATAGGCAGTAGATGAACACAGTAAATCAAGTTAATACAGAAGTAAACTTTAGTCATGAAATTTCTTCTGTCCCTAGTACATAGAAGTAAGAAAGATTTTAATTATGTATTTTAAAGATCATCCTCTTTAAATAATAGGTACCATGCTCAGTTTATTTGGGTCTGTTGTTTAGATTTTAATAGATGTCCAAAATTAAGATGAAAAACATATCCAGTAAAATGTTACAGAGGCACACCCAAGAAAATACTGTTATTCTCTAAATACAATTCAGTGTAACCAGATATGAAATAAGATTATAAAAATAAAAAATCTGTAATAGCATGATTTCATAATTAGTAATTTCACACTTTCTTTACTATCATGTAAAGAAGAAGAGAAGCCAAAGATCCAGCCACAGCTGCAAGAGTAGCTTAAGTGAATGCAATAGCAGCATCAGTGGTTTGCAAAGCTGGGAGGGAGCCATTAAAAAATAAAACAGCAGTATCTCCTCACACTGCTGCTGCCAGATGGCTTCAAACCTTCCATTCTTCAACTTCTGGTTGGATGGCTGAGCCAAAATCAAAAAATATACCAGAACACTTTTTTGGAGTATCTCCTGTTTTATGTTCTCCTAATCAAGAATGGGGGAAGAGTGAGGGAGAATGAGCCAGACATGTAACGGCAAGTTTAAAGAGAAAACAATCAAAAATATACAAAAACTATGAAGCACCCAAACAGGGCATGGGAAGTAGAAAAGACTAGTCTCAGGAAGCATATAGAAAAAACTCCACATCTTTCAGCAGAAGAATAGCTAAGGAAGTAGGAAAGAAGTGATATTGAGGCATGAGCTGGCAGTAGAAAAGGAATAACAGTAGCTATTACACTCCAGAGAATTAGAAATATATAGGCCACCAACCTATGTTGCTGTTAGTTTCTGTGGTGGGACCAAAAGATGTGGATCTGTTAGAGTGGGTCCAGAGGAGGCCTGTGAAGATTATTGGAGGGCTGAACACCTCTGCTATGAGGAAAGGCTGAGAGAGTTAGGATTGTTTAGCTTGAAGAGGGGAAGGCTCCATGGTGACTTTATTGTGACCTCATGGTGATCCTTAATACATAAAGGGGACTTATAAGAAATATGAAGAAAGACTACCTGTAGTAACAAGGGGCAATGAAAGGGGCAATGGTTTTAAACTGGAAAGGGGTGGATTTAAATTGGACATAAGTCAAAAATATTTTACAATGAGGGTGGTGAGACATTGGAACAGGTTGCCTAGAAAACTTGTGGGTGCACCGCTATTGGAAGTGTTCAAGATTAGGTTGGATGGGGCTTTAAGCAACCTGGTCTAGTGGAAGTTGTCCCCGTCCATGACAGGATGTTAGTGAAAATGGTTTTCAAATGTTGCTTCCCACCCAAACTATTCTATGATTCTATGAAGCAAGAGTGAGCCATGCCTTCTAAAATATAATGTATCTCAGTAAACATAAAGATAGCTTTCCCTTATCCAAAATACTTATGGACTTGAATAATGTAAATTTCCAACAAGACAGGTGCTACAAAGTTCCCTAGGCAATATGGGTCAGAAATAACTCAGCTTGAATCCAGACAGCCTTACTGACTACAGTTCAATGCTTGCTATGCCAAATCCTAGGAGGTTTCTGAGAACTTAGGGAACTGTATGTGGACTGTAAGGAACAGTACTCCAAGATATGAGACAGACAGAAATCAGTGTGAATTCAGTGCTAATGCAGAGAAAACAGCCTGGAGCAAAAACTGTACTAAACCAACAATCATTCTAGGATGCTGGACCTCTAGTGTCCTCTCTCTAGTGTCCTCTCTCCCCAGACCAGTCCATACTATGCCCATTTATATCAAAGAGAGCTTGTTAATTTTTGCACAAAGCTAGATTGATCAGTTAAAATGGTGGCCAACTGGAAACACAAGAATTCCTGAACAGCTGCCTGAATGTTAGCCAGGAATCTCTAGTCTTCTGCAGGAAGAGTGAAGAACAGAGATGAATCTAAGTTTTGAAGAAGAAGGCTGCCCAGAGAGGTCATGATGTCCCCATCCTTGGCTATACTTGACACCTGACTGAATGCAATACTGGGCAACCTGGTCTAGCTGATCCTGTGTGGGCAGGAATGTTGAATTAGACGATCTCTAAATGTCCCTTTCAGCCTCAACTATTCTGGGAATCTAATGCTGCCCAACTCTGCCTCCACAAGGGTACTCTTCTCAACTGTAAACCATGTCTTCCATAGCTGTCATGCACAGAGTCTGTTAAGTTTTGTCATCATGTGCCCTTAGCTCTGAAAAATTCTGTCTTCCCTTCCTCCCTCACCAAATTCCTACATTCCACCTCTCCTTTCTGCTTCTATCCAATCACAGCTGTTACACAAAGAAAATCTGACCATTTTCTTGCAAGAAATTTTTTGCTGTCTGTACTCTGACTTCATATTACTATGATATAGTATGTTGATCATGTCGGAGATTTTTACCTCAGTCTAGAAATACTGAAGTTTAAATGTTCCAGTTGAGAGAAAAAGGCTCCACTCCATGCACTGCTCAATCATATTATGTAATCTTTTAAAATTTATATAGAATAAAACTTATCCACAAATTTTTTTTCTCTTCTGGTTCTCATGAAAAATGCTCAGGCCAAATTCATACTCATTTTCTGCTGCAAGGCATCCTACATATGTTGGTTCACTAGAGCTTCTATGAGAATTTTTCAAATCTGAAGGCAACAAGTAATTTCACAATTCAGTGTAAATCATCACCAGACTTTTAAGTAATTACTAGTTTCTTTGCATCTAGTATAGCAGAAATATGAATCTGTTATTCTGTTGCTAAGCTGCAAAGTCAACTAGAAAGAAAATTTAAATTTTTAATTTATTATGCTGTACAAACAAAAAGTAATTGCTGAACTCTGATATTCTAGTAGGTGCTAGTGAAGTTACAAACTAAGAGGGCATTCAATCAACTCTCATGGCTGCTGAGTTAGGCCAATCTTAAATAATTTGGAAATCTCAAGATAATCCTTCTCAAATAAGTCTGATTTTCTTAACCTGTTCTGATTCTATGTATGGTCTGAAAGTCACTCATCTATGCCAGAGTCGTTAAAGTACTTTATACAGGTTCTTGTACTTCCTACGTCACCAAAGTACTAAAATTTCTTTTTTTCTGTCTCATTTTGTAGTGCACTCTCAAGAATATGTGTTTACATTAGAAAAGGCAGCCCATGGATCGTAGTGAGCAGTAAAGTAGCCCTTTGTTCCTGTGGGAGCATATCCCAAGTTTGGGATAGCCACTGAGAACATACCTTTCAGTTCATAGCTTATCACTTTGGCAGTTTCCTTACAGAATAACCCTCTTCTTAAAACCACAGACTCAAATCATCAAATCCTTTGAAGAGAAAATAGACTTTGTATTCAACTCACCATGTTGAAGTTGAGCCACACGACAGAAGGTAGATTTGATGTGGTCATGTGAATCCAATGTGGCAGCGCCATGTCCTATTACAATTTGGAGATGTAGCAAATGTTCCAGTATGCTCACCAGTTTTGTAGTAACATAATACATTTTTGTTTTGAGGAATAAAATGGACATTTATTTTAATGACAAATATTTCAGAAATAAGTCACCAGATTTTAAAGCTGAATTAGTGTAGTTATGGAAGATGTGATTTGCAACTGTTTGGCAGATGCTTTTGGTTAGAATGTTTTTAATCTCTGCAGCATAGAAATGTGCTTCCCATGGTTAATGGATGTATTATTGGCAAAGGACAATGAAATAAATTCCAGATGCTACTCATCCTCCGCAGTGATGTTTTTTATCATAGAAAACAATTACTTCACTTGTTTCATTGCTGTCTTGATAAAAATCAAGGCCTCATTTGACCCCACACTACAGGCAAGTAGAGTTTTCTCCTCTAATGGAAATGATTTCTTGTTTCCTACCTTTGATCCTTGTGAGTCAACCAACCATACAAGGCTATAGGCTCAGAGGTTACTTTAAATCATGTCTCGTGATCTTTGCTTCATAATAATTTCCACAGGACAGCAAAGCTTTTAGTTTTCTATGCAGTTTTCTTTACTACCAGTTTTTATGAGTCTGGGTGAAAGTTGTAAGGCAGTTTTATGATATAGCCCTGCTAAAGGGAGACAGATTGTTATCATGGAAAAGCTTGGCATGTTTTGTCAAGGCTAACTGAGCTGTGCTGATAAACATGGGTGAAATCCAGGGATAATCCCTGGTTTAGGAAATAACTGTAGTTTTAGCAACATTTATAAGATCTTTGGTATCAGCAGGTCAGGCTGATACCAAGGCTCTCACCTTTTAAATGAGAGAAATCAGAAACTTTAAGAAATAAGAATTGAGAGAGTTCCTTATCTGCCAAGTGAAGCATAATTATTCTTCACACTGGATTTTTAGGTACCTAGACCAAACCGCTATCAAATATTTTGTGCAGCTAATTTGAGTACTTCTTCCGACTTTATATTACTTTGATATTATTGTTAGCACAACGATTGCTTTAACTCTGAAAAAAAGAGTTAAATTATAAAAGCAAGCTTTTAAAATTCAGAAATGCATCTTAGTTATCAATTTAATATCATAACTTTGATTCTGATATTTAAAACCCTCAAATAAATTCTCCCTACTAAGCTTGAGAATAGAAAATTTCAGAAATGTCTGTGAAAAATTTTGTATTGACTTTGATGCTTATAAACTTTTTATTGCTTGCTATTTGCTGTTTGTTTTCTTTTTCTTTTTATATTTCCTGTCACAGAGACTTCTAAAAATTCTGACTTTTTTCTTTCAGTGTGAATAACTAGTAAATGTTTACAGAAGATGGGAGTCTAAACAAATAAGCAAAGATTGTGGGGAAAAAATAAGTTTTAAACAGTAAGAAATAAACAAAAAATTAGTATAAATTCTACAGTTATTTTGTCTGCATCAGCCTCTTCCTGCTCTGGCTTACTCCATACAAATATTGATCACTGAAGATTGCAAGAGTTCTTTGTTCTTTTTTAAGGGTTCTGTTGAAAGTGTTCAAATGGCATTTAGTAAATAGGAGGAAATTTACCCTAAAATGCTACAAACCAATCACCATTTGGCTTTCAAAACTCAGTACTCTGTCTACCAAAGACAGTTGGAGTCTGGGGCAACAAGAGAATATTCCTAGTAGGTACAATAGAATTCTTTTTTAATTTTGATGTAAATAAAAACTAGCTCATTTTTACCCTGTTTCTGTGAGTTGAAGAAGTTTTCTTTCCATTTTTTGTATGTTTTATTCTTTGTATTTCCTTTTCTGATGCTGTCATGACCTCTTAAATAACAGTGCTTAAAAATCCTCACAATTCCTATATTATAGTCATTACCATTATAGAGCCACATAAACACAGTTCCATGCAGCTGCAATCAGTTTCACATGATAAAATCGGTAGTGCAAGAAGAGGAAAGTTTTTCTCCTGTTTTCTTCTTTACTCAGTGTATTTTGGGTAATTCAGCATTTCTCAGCATGAATAGCCAGTAGGCTATGGATACAGATAGGCTATGGAACTTGTCCTTCCTGCAGTGCTGACCATTATGGAAGGATTACAAAGAATCAAGCATGGAAAAAAATATTTCTAATGCAGGAGAGATACCAAGAATTAACTAAACAACTCTTAATGTGGTTTTGTTTTGTTTTGTTTTTTTCATTTTTACAGAAATACAGAAGAATGGAAAATACAACATTCCACAATTACATGTTTTGTTTAGGTTCCATATGGTTTTCATATGGACATCAAAATAATCTAAAATATAATGTGACAAGTAAGCATGTGAGGCAGGAAAACTTCTTGAATTTTCAGTTAGTCAACTTTCTACATCTTTTTTTAAAATGAAGTACATGGCAACATAGCTCCACCACAAAAATATTGTGATCATATTTGTACTGGAGATGTCCCTCTAAGTACAATACATATTAGCTAATACATCAGTTTGGTGCTACCTGCCACAGTATCTTTTATGACATTACTGAAGGCAGTAGGACATTTGCAGGAACAGCATCAAAATGCCAACCAACATTTCACCTAGCCTGGAGTCAAAAGTAGCCTCAATAGGTTTACACTAGAAAATGGTTTTGCTGTGCAGTGCTGTTCCTGGAAGCCCAGCTTCTACGGGTCTTTAAGGAATGGCAACTAAGATAATGACATTCACATGCTAAAAGGCAGGTTGGGTTATGAAAGGGTTAATATGCCCCTTGTTTCACAAAAACTCGTTATCAAAGATTCTGATGGACAGCGTCCAGATTATTTTGCAGCATTCAGAGGGTAAATGGCATACCATAAAAATTGAGTTGTTTTTCTTTTATTTTGAGTAGAAAAGAAGAAGACTATTCAATTGAATTTTTGAAGAGTTCATTGTCCCATACAAACATGCTGCTATAATTATTTTATTTTTTAAAACTATGCCCTTTCCTAGCTAGGTCTAGCCTACACATTGGCAGGAATCACAGACCAAGTCTCCAGTCCAACACAATCCCCAAAATGGTCACAATCATTTACTCATATTTTTTACAGTTAGTTATGTTTTTATTCTTCTTTCCCTTCTATTTTTTTTTCCTGGCAAAATCCGGGGCCTTTGAGCCATGTAGTTCACATCTGTTCTTACACTGAGTGGAAATGATTAAAGAAAATTATAGTTTACCTTCCAAATGCTTTTCTTTTTCTTTCCACCCGCCATTTTTTCAGTGACATGGTTTAGTGGTGGATATGGCATTTGTGGGGTAACAGTTGGATCTGAAGATCTTAGAGGTCTTTTCCAACCTAGGTGATTCTATGAGTATTTGACATCCTCTCATCATTATTCCTCAGTTCTACTATAGAATCATAGAATAGTTTTAGTTGGAAGAGACCTTCAAAGGTCATCTAGTCCAATCCACCCACAATGAGCAACGGCATCTTCAACTATATCAGGTTACTCAGAACCACATCCAGCCTGGCCTTGAATGTCTCCAGGAGACATTCATACTATCATTCAATATCACCATATTCTGTCAGCAATACAAAGCATTCTGGGAACCCCTCCCATGTAGCAATTACATGGAGGCATGGAGGTCTACAGCCATGCACTGCATGGTACATGAAACCTTGTACTGTACCAAACTGAATTTAAAAAAAAAAAAGTCTCTATAATTTCACTACATCAGGACTTCACCCTATTTTGCAAAGGTATTTGGATTTACATTCTTACATGTTTAATAAAGTTGTAGATCAATAGCACCCAACTAGCAGGACATCAGGAAGGTTGAACAAATAAAAATTCTCTATAGAAATCACAGATTTGGAAACATAATCTGCACATACTTATCTGCATCAGCTTCTTCAGTATTTGTCAAACTCATGTTTCACAGAAAGAGAAAAGCGCGTAGTATTTTAACAAGTTTTTAATTTTTCACCTGGTTAAATGACACTGTTCCTCTGTTTTATGAATATTTTTTCTTATTATTTTCTTTTCTTTTTTTTTGCTCAGATTCATGAGATCACATGAGGTCACAGATTTAAACTTCTCAACTGACAGAAAACTGAGAAATCAAACAATATATTTTTACTTTAACAAAATTCTACTTCTGCAAATAGATTTATGGATATCCCTGCTGGCCACTAGATTTCATACAGTCCAAAATCATTGAGTAACTGAGGTTATAAATGACCTCTGGAAGTCATTTGATCCAACCTCATCCTCCTCACTCAAAGCAGAGCTGACTCAGGTCACGTTTCTTGTCTGGTAAACTGCTCAGCACACTTTGGGTAGGGTTCAACTCACTTATCTCAAGCAGCTTGATTCATTGGCCCCAACATCAGCATTTGGTGCCAGTGGAGATGTATCACAGTATCACAGAATGGTTTGGGTTGGAATGGGCTTTAAAGATCAACTATTTCCAGCCCCTCTGCCACATGCAGGGACACCTTCAACTGGACCTCTCAAAGCTCCATCCAACCTGGTCTTTAACACTTCCAGGATGGGACTATAAGATCGGACACAGTACTAATGAGAAACAGACACTTCTGGAGTGACAGCCAGGGGTCAGGCGGAATACCTAAGCACAAGGGCATTTGACAGCGATGAATGAGCAAATGAACCATAATCTTCCTGTCCATAAGTTACACACTTTTTTCTAAAGATCAGCATAGATCCTCAGTAAGTTTAGATCCCTAGCTGAAATGCAAACGTGTATGCCTAAATTTAGACATCTCAATGTGTCTGAAATGGAAACTGAACCCCACCCCTAACTTTGAGATGGCTATAGATGGTATTGTATAGACGTCTATTTTCTCATTCCAAACTACATAAAATAATATGCACTGAGAAACAGAACCACGTATTTCTTGCATTTGTGAAACAGAAAAAGGCCAAGAGCAAAACGTTTAATCTGAAAATATCTGTTTTGGTATGAATCTAAACTTTATATTCTATCCTTTCATTAATGCCTAACTGCCTTTGAGTGTCTGCTTGCTTCCACTTTTTTCACTACCTATTTATTCTACAGGGAAATCACAGAAAGCAAGCTGTACACATGGTTAATATGAAAATTACCAGAGCAGTTTTCTCATCTTCTGATGCAACTGCAATGCAATATCATTAATATTTTAAATTCCTGGTTTTAAGATGAACTCTCATCACTGTTTAGTACTGAGGATACAACTTCTACTCACAGATGTTTTGGGTTTTCTCTTTTGCTGCTTTATTCTTTTAAGGATGTAATATTTGAGAGGTCCTAGACTAACAATACACCATAAAACACAAAAACTAGTCTGTGCATATATTTTTTTAATGTCTTATTTTTAGATTCTCCTATTACTCATAAAGTTCCTTTCTACTTAGAAGCACAGTCTATCTTTACAATGAGCAGTACTTTGATCAGGTGATATCTGATGGTTAGCACATTAGGATTTCACTTCTAGATTCTGTACAAATGCTGGTTTGGAGGGGACATGCCAGCAATTTTGGGCTGGTTTTACTTTTGTCTCTGTTACTGGCAACACAGCAAAAGCAACACAGGACCTGGCACTATTCAGGAAGAATGTCAAGTTTTCATTGTCAGTAGAAAAAAAGACTGGCTCAGCATAAAAGGACATTTAAATTAAAGAATGGGTGGCATTGTAAGATTTAAACAAGAAAGGTTTACTGAATTATTTTAATTTTTTTTTTTTTTTTCAGCACCTGAGTCAGACACTTGGGAAAATCTCTCTACTTGCACCTAGATAAAATAGAAATCTTTGCAAACTTAATTTATTCAGTCTTCACAAAGTATAAATCTGCTGTCCCAATTTTCCTATTTGCATACAATAGGGTATGAATATTCAAGCTTGCTCCTCATCCCTGACCACCTTGAGTGTCAGGAGTGATGTTCAGCTCTAACACTTGGTCACTGACCATCTGAGGAAATAGGCTGAGAGAAGATTGCTTTATAGTGGTGTGCTGATATACACTCAAGTGAAGTAATTTGTAGCATGATCTTGAATGGGTATCAATGAGAAAGACTTCCAGACTGCAAATATGAAAAGAATGCAAATGACCTACAGAAGAATACCTAGTCATTTACAGCTCTTAATTCCTGTAAATGCTGAAATTGTCATTGCAAAATCTTTTGAATGACCTCAAATTTTAAAATGGATCATACCTTAGGAGAGAAATACTTATAGTTTAGGAAAGAGATGGAGCTGGATGATCTGATCCTTTAAGCAGACATTTTATGACAGGGTAATATTTCCTGGCTACAGGAAGGTTTGTATATGAAGAAATGGAAAGCAATAAGTCAGTCTTGAGGAGAATAAACCATTGCAGGAATATAATAAACTCTACATACCCAGATGGTCTCAGAGAGCCCACTAGCACCTTTCCCCTCCTGTTGGTGCAAGTAACATCTGTTTCTTAAGTGAAAGAATGTGAAGAGAATAAGGATACATAGCTATGCACAGAGACATGCAGGTGAAGGAAGTGATTTATTATATTTCAAACAGATTGTTTCTGGTGCAAAAACAAAATAGGGCCTAAACATGCTTCTGTACAACGATTTATGTTTGACACTTTTTTCTTTTTTTTTTTTCTTTTTTTTTTTTAAAGTGAGATGGAGGAAAACCTGCAGTAATTTTATTAAATTAGAGAAAAATCTAATCAGAACAGTGACTCAAAACAGACATCATAAAAAATCATTAAGAAAGGAGCTCCTGTGCTTAACACAAGACCTTCTTGATTTCAAAGATTATTTTTGCCAAAAGCATTTCTACCTCTTCTAAAGGACTTGCTGTTGGATATAGGTATATAGAGGTTGAGGAGTTGGTGTGTGTTCAATGGAAAAAATGTTCAGTAGGAAATCTAGCAGAAACAAACCAGCTATAGTGAAATTTTCTATTAAACTCCTATAGTCCAAGACACTGTTTCTCAAGCGCTGTATTCAGAGGCATGTCTCATTTCATTAAAAGTAGTTGCTGGTCAATGGCACTAACAGAAGTTTTAGAAATTATCATTTATGAAATAAGTTTGAGTCAGCAAAGCTGCACCATGATAGAGGTACAACTTAATATGAATAAAACCAGCTAAATACAGCTCTCCCGTTTTCCCAGAGGTGAAAAAAAGTAAATTGTTGACTAAACATAGTATCAATCTTGAAGAACTTTGTCTTGTACTTTAAGACAAAGAGTAACATTAAAATTCCTCAGTGAAATTTATTTGAAATTCAATGATCAAGTAAAAGGATTGAGAAGAAGAATCAAGTCAGGTACAGGAATCAGGCAGAATGGAATTTGAATAATTGAAGATAGGTACTAGCATAGACTTTAAAGAAGTCACATTTAACAAATTTCAAATTTGATTAATCTTTTTTTAGGAAATAAAAACTTCTAAAGGTAATGTGTAGTCAGTAGTTGGTGAAGGCTTTTGATACAGTACTGGCTGGTGTAAGTAGTTTTAGACAATGTAATATTGATGGACATTTTCTCAGCAGGTTGAAAAACTGTTCAGAAACTGAAGCCATATGATAAATGGTCCTAGATTAAGTAACAAGAAGCTGACAGATAAAGTATTAAAAGACTGCTAGCATCAAATCTACCTTTGCTTAAAAAATTAATCACTGACCTGATGGGGAATATGTGATTAGGTGTTCAAATGTGCATGACATACCAATCAAAAACGAATTAACAAGTTGGATTAATTCTTCAATGGAATAGGCTCCAAACAAATTTATACATTTTGCAAAGAAAAGCATAGAGACTCAACAAGGGATAGTTGATGCTCTAGTTCTGAGGTAACTTCACCTGCAAAAAACTTATATTCAAAATCTCGATTCTGGATCAGCTTTTAGATGGACCAGATGAGGGAGCATTCATGTGCACCAGGGCGTAATCATAGAATCATAGAATAGTTAGGGTTGGAAAGGACCTTAAGATCATCTAGTTCCCCCCCCCCTGCCATGAGCAGGGACACCACACACGAAACTATGTCACCCAAGGCTCTGACCAATCTGGCCTTAAACTCCTCCAGGGTTGGAGCATTCACAACTTCCTTGGGCAACCTATTCCAGTGCCTCACCACCCTCACTGTAAAGAACTTCTTCCTTATATCGAACCTAAACTTCCCCTATTTAAGTTTAAACCCATTACCCCTTGTCCTACCACTAGAGT
>NW_009921399.1:109279-116127 GCF_000696875.1 Nestor notabilis | reverse complement strand
CACGTATATATGTATATATATATATTAACCATTAGAAATAGCTTACACTGAGCTGCTCAGAAGCAAGACAGCATCATTACTGGAGGCTCTGGGCTACTTTGCTGCAGACAACACTGAGGCTTAGAGGATCTGGAATTGTTTCTTTATCTCACCAGAGACCTCCTATGAGACCTTGAATCCTTAATCCCAAATTCTCCTCCATCTGCAAAACAGGCCTAAATAGATGCTTTAATTCACCTTTTGTCTTGTGGCAGCTTTCAGCTTCTTGGTAAAAGGGAAGGCTCAGATGAGGACTCAGGACTGCCAACTCCAAGCATTCAAAACCATCAGCCAAGCCTAAACAAATAACAAAGAGACCAGGAGATTAAAAGCAATAAATTATGTATTTGAGTTCTTTTTGTTTGCTTTCTCAGTTTGTGTTGCTCAGGTTTGGATTTTCAAGATCCCCAAGACCTAGAAAACCGTTTTCTTTTTCATTAAAATAACAAGAATAACAACTGAAAGCTGACACTACAAACTATTCACATGACTCCAGGGGTCAAGGCTTCAGGGAAAGCAATAAATGTACTGAGACTCATCATAAAACCATGTGAGTTGGCAGGCCCTCTATGCCTCAAGTCTATCAGGATGAGGCCCCAGTAAACAGAGCCATTTAGAAGTTCTACGTTGGAGTAATCCCAGCAGGAAGGTCACTGAAAGATACATCTGCCCCTTCAGTACCAGCACTGGAAGCAACACCCTTCACACAGCCCACTAGAAATGCAAAAGAACCCAAAATCCCCACTTTAGTCCAGCATTTCAAATACATCATATTCATACGTAAGAAGAGGCCCAAGTGCTGCGTGAAAGCAGCTGAAATATGCACAGCAGTTTGGACAAGTAAAACGAGGTAATTTGTGTAAGAGATGTCTACCTCTAAGGAAACAGTGCAGTTCCATCCCTTGATCTATCCTATTACACTTACTAGGGGTTGCCTGTTGTCAATAAACACTTTCAAGGCCTATTTAATGAAGAGAACATGAAAGGTAATGAAACACATTTGAGTGCTGCCATCCCCTATAGCCAAAGGATCCACAAATGCTCCAGCTCATCAGTGGGTTGTTGGGTTTTTTTCCTTTTCCACTTTCACTACAGTTGCTCACACAAAAACAGTAGGAAAACCCACCCTTGTCAGACTGGGCCAAGGTGAGCTCTTGGGCTAGAGACAGAGGAGCTGCTTTTGATGTAAACACCCAGCATATTTGCAGGATGTCGTTGGTAGCATGTAAGGATGTGGTAGACATGGCATCCTGATGCAGACACAATCCTACCAGTACCCATAAGGCTTGTTTAGGATGGAAGGTGCCTTTACTCTGCTGGTCCAAAGCACAGCTTGGCTGGTGGATAGCCCTGTCCACACTGGGAGCTCTTTGTCAGTAACTACATCAAGTTTCCTATGCCAGGAAAGAACTCCTGCTGCAGAGGAGGCTCAGGTTGGACAGTTGCTTCTTTGTTCATGTTCTTGCCTCAAGCGTGGAGTAAGATGACTCAATAAAATGTTCTCTCTGTGTGTGGGAAGCAATTGGAGTCCACCAGACTGGAGACACTAGGACAGGTCATCCAGGTAAAATAGTCCTGCTTCCCCTTTCTTGTTGGCCAGAAAAGAGCTGGATGTCTTGCCAGCTCTCTCCAGAGGGAAAGGATTTGAGCTGAAAGGCTGGATTGTGACAGAACTGGCAGGACAGCAGGAGGGCAGGCAGGTGCAGGACTTTCCATGGACAATGCAGGGGTGAAGGAGGGAGAGGATGGGCAGAGATGAGGTTCAGTTCACGGAGGTCTAAGATGTGGATCCACTGCATGCACACTGCCTTGCACAGCTCTAACACAACCCAGTAGGTGTTCCTGTGGCCTCCTCTCTCCTAAACCCCTGCTCTGAGATTGAGCCCTAATGCACAGCAAGCAGAGCCCCAGGTGGATGCCAGTCAGCAGAGAATCATGCTAGACACCACGTCACAGCACGCAGGATGCCCTGGTCCCTTGGGAAAATCGAGCCAGACCTCACATACAAGTGCAAACAATACAATAAGCAACACCTTAAAGGGGAACTAAGCCCCCAGCCCTTAATTCACAATGATCTGCATTGTCACTGCTGCTGTGCAGATGGAGAACATTAAACAGCTTGTACGTGTGCACACAATTGCACAACACATGGCACAGCCAGAAATGTGTTTTCTGAGAAGCATGGACCTTCAAAAAACCACCTTAATCACACTGAGAAGTTATGAGAAGTTCTTAAGAAATATGTCAAAGGTCTGTACCTCCAGTATCTACAAGCACCTATAAGACCTTCAAGCACCTTCAGCCTGCGTGACATTGCTTCTCTATAGACTACGTGATATTGGTGCAGGAGAATGAAGCAAAATGCAGCTAATAAAGATTGATACAGAAAGAAGATGAAGCAACCATTTCTTGTGTTACATTTGGAAGAAAAGGGAAGGAAGAACACGCTTGTAACATACCATATATGTCTACAATCTTCTCCAAGGCAAGAAAGTGTGACAAACAAAAGTAGTTTGTAATGAGGTTTCATTAGTCAAAATCAGATGACTGTCTGTGATCTGCCTAAAGCCACACCAAAAATAACTTGGCTGGTGCTTGCTAAGTGAATTTCAACCACAGTTGAGTCGAAAGCATTTTACTTTACGTTATATCCTGTATGAACTGTAGCCAAGTGCTGCACATAAGCCGAGGAGCAGGTAAATAGTGGCAAGAAGGGAAATAACTTTTCCAGACACTCTAAATAGGCATAAAGCAGTGATCTGACGATAGCCTTCAACAGGAACCCAGAAAATAAGGACAAAACACTGAAGACTGGTAGCTGAGGAAAAGCAGGATGACCAACTTTGGGAATGTATGAGACAACAGAGGCAAGCACAAGAAAAAGCTTTATGCAAAGAGCAGGTTTTTAAGAGGAACTGTAGAGCTGATCCAAGGGGCCTGGAAGGCAATAGAAGGTCTTCTGTTGACTTCAATGGGTTTTGGATCAGGCCTGGAAATGGAGGGGAAGGGCTGGAGCTGGCACGGAGAGGCAGGTTGTGGGGAGACTGGAATGCAGCTGCGAATAGACAGAGGAAGCAATGAGGAGCATAGGGCTGGAACTCGGGAACACAGGGCAAAAGCCACATGGTTCTGTTTGTGTATCAGAGAAAAATAACCTACAGGTTGGCTTGGTTGAAGCTTGGGAGAAGAAAACGAAGGAAGGCGGAGGGCAGGTTGCTGTGAGCTGAACCAAGGGACCCATGCTTGGCCTAGTGGCTGTGGTGTGTGGGATACCACATTCTTTCTCTGAACTTGCTCCCAGGAGGAACAGGATGTGGATGCTGAGCTAAGAGGCAGAGCTGCTGAGCTGTTTGTCCCAGGGTCAGACGGGGGAATGCAGAAGGGAAGAAACAGAGATAGATGGAAGAACTAAATTATCTCTTTCAACTGCTTATCTCTGTCTGTTCTATGGGTGTCCTTACATGTATCTATTGAAGCGCAGGAGAAACATACCTGTTGTTTACACACTCCTGACAATCCCTCTTAGGTGAATTAGTACCTTTGCAAACCCGGTTCAAAGTGGACTTTAGGACAAGGCAGAAGCAGAGAAGTGCTTCAAACCCTGTTTTTTTCTGAGCTCAGTCTAGTGCCCCGCACACAACAATCATTTCACTTTTGAGACTCAGTTTAACCTCAGTATTTGTGCAGACCCTCAGTGTAGTGGTGACTTTCACCCTCTACTGCTCCCTTCTTTTCATTGAGCAGATCACACTTGAGTTAAAAACACTGATGTTGAAGTTACTAAATGCTGAGACAATCTCATCATCCAGTTTTACCCTGCCACGAGCATGAGAAATGCTCACTAAGACATTGCACAATTGTAAAGGGGTTACAAAGAGCCAGAAGCAGTTTTCCTGTCAGGTACCCTCCTGACCACCTCCGGGGGAAGAAGCCACCATCAGACTGTTACAGAATCACTGAAGCAAGGGCAGAAACACCAACTGCTTCTCAAGTCGCAGAAGGAAATGACACCCAGTTCCCTTTCAAGTCTATCCAAGACCTTCACCACATCACGTTCTCCTCTTAGTGCCAGCTCTCGGTTGGTATGTGGCATCTATTCATAAAGTAACTCTCCATCCTTTGCTGTATGAAAGCACAGCTTAATAAGAACATTAGTTTAGGAGACTGGTAGGGTCAGCGCATGGTTTTCAAGTGCGTCACGCAGAGAGAATGAGCTGAGATTAATGCTTGGATTGCAGCCACTCAGTTTCAAAGCCAGTTGTTCAGTTATCTTAATCGTCTTTGTAAGACTTAGTCCAAGACTGCATTGCTTGTTTCCAACCATACAACACTTCAAATAGTAAATTGTCTGCCTTTTAGACTAAGCTTTATCATATTAGAACTAAAAAGGTACCGACATAATGACACGAGTCCTCTTTGACGGAACAAACACCTTGGCAGGGAGATGTCCAAACCCTTCACAAGGGTGCTTTGTGAGTTCTTCGCCTGAAGTGCTCTTTCCTAAGCCAGGATGGCAACACGGTTTCCCATGGTATGTGACCTCTCGTACAGAATGCACGCTCACCCTGTCTCCCTCCAAGCTGGAGTGTCCCTCTAGAAGAAGCTGCTACCAAAACCACATTCCTGTCCCAAGAGGGTTAGGTTGCAGCTCTGTCCTGGGAAGGCTCGCATCCTGAGGCACTCAGAGATGGAAGAACCATCTAGAAAGGTGTCCTTTGTCAAAGCACAGTAATAGCTAAAACGAGGCTTGTTCTAATAAGAGGAGGGAGATTAATATTGCCCTGAGCTATGACAACATTGCTGCAGCTCACCTGAACTCCTGGGTTCCAGCTCTACAGGATACAAGAGGTTTCATAGAATTCCAGCCTGGTTTGTGCTGGAAGGAACCCCAAAGCTTCTCCAGCTCCAACCCCTGCCACGGGCAGGGACACCTTCCACTAGAGCAGGTTGCTCCAAGCCCCTGTGTCCAACCTGGCCTTGAACACTGCCAGGGATGGGGCAGCCACAGCTTCTCTGGGCACCCTGTGCCAGCGCCTCAGCACCCTCACAGGGAAGAGCTTCTGCCCAAGAACTCCCCTCAATCTCCCCTCTGGCAGGTTCAAGCCATTCCCCTTGTCCTGTCCCTACAGGTCCTTGTCCAAAGCCCTTCTCTCCAGCATTAGTCACTGGAAGGCCCCAGAGCAGGACTGCAGGAGGGGTCTCCTCAAAGCACAGCAGAGGTCCCTTCCCTTGACCTGCTGCTCATGCTCTGGGGATGCAGCCCAACATACCCATGTTTGAGGGTCGTTATCAGCACTCCGCAGACAGATGCCCCTTTCCCCTCTCAGGTCCTCTTCCTGCCACTCAATCCTCCTCCAGAGGCTTTCAAACACTTGCAGAGTCTGTTCTAACCCAGCATTACTCGTGAAGATCACAGTGGTTGCACTAGCACATCTCAGAGCAGGCTCTGAGGCCAATGTGCCTTGTCTACACTTCACTCCTGCGAAGGAACATTTTACACTTCCATATCCCTGTAACAACATTGTGCTGCTCCACAGCAGAGCACAGCCTCCAACAGACTGGAATAACTGCTCCATAAATCACAAAGCCTGTAGGTCAAGAGCTAAATGGCAAGAGAAGCTGCACAAAGGGTTTCTATGTGCATGCAGCTCAACATCCCTCAGAGCAAGCCAAGCCAAAGCAACATGCCTGGGTGCAATACTCCACAGTTATCCAAAAGTACTTCTAATATAAGTGTGAATTTGTTAGCTGTGGCAGAGGAACTTCTCCTCTAAATTTATCTAGAGTTACTTATTTACACATGACTATAATAAATGAATATATAAAACTGTTGTGTGTGTTGCTAATACAAATTTATACTCATATACTGAAGTACACAGCATGATCCCTTCTAGGGCTATGCTCTCTGTAACACCTACTCTAACAGATAAGAAGTGAAACACCTATAAAACAGCTCCACATTGATAGCTGTGGCCCTAAGCAGCACGCAGTACTATGTTATTACAACTGGCTGTGGCCATGTGGTAAGTTTCTAGCACTGATTTTAGAACATTAATTGACAGATACCACCTTGATTGCTCACTTGTCTGCATCCCCTTTTACTGAGATGTTATCACACGAACCTCAAGCAAACATTACTAATACAGAAAGAGCAGAGAAGCACCTACTCAGTGTTTGCACTGCATGATTCACAGACACAGATTAAAGGGTCACCAGCAAGAACTGAAACGCATCTTTAATGCCAGCCCCATGTACCGGTTTCACCCTAAACCTCTTGAAAACCTTCCCATTCCTCGCAAGGTACCCACTGTTGTAGCTTTTTACCAGTCAGACTATAAAAGAGAACTTTAGGACCACTCCAGTCTCCCTCTGATGAAGACTTCTAGGGAACCTATTTCAAAGGAATAATCAATATATCACAATTCGAGTGACATTAACTCACCAGCAGGAACTTCCGCTTGCTGTAACACTCTGTGACTTGAAATTGTGCAACACCTTTAGTAAACACTTCCTCATATAGGAACAAGAATCAAGCTGAACAACTCGCTCCTTCTCATTCAGTGCATGGGAGAGGACTAGGACTGCTCACAGCCTGGGGAGCCGGCGTTCCCAGCTGCACGGAGCACCACCAGCAGAGCACAACTGAGATGACTCTCACACTGTTTCTTTCTGTCGTTTTGCTGCATTTCCTCCAACAAGGTATGGATTCTATGGCTTTAAACCCTTTGCCAGTGGCTGCTGTGGAACTTTATACAGCTCTTCTGAATTTTTAATTATTAACATGTAGATAATACGGAAGAACAGTGGAT